>NC_056728.1:623820017-623922517 GCF_019279795.1 Protopterus annectens | reverse complement strand
AGTTGTGGCAATAGAAACTCTGTGTCATAAATAATGTCCAATAGTTATATGGAGGGGGTGGCACTACAGGACCATGACTGAACCATGGCCTCAGCAAGGTGATGGCAGTATTGGGTGACAAGGGGGTGGCACTGCAGGACCATGACTGGACCATGGCCTTAGCAAGGTGATGGAAGTATTGGGTGACATCCTCATACAAGCAACTCACATACCAGTCATCTTCACATCACCATGAATAGCAGAGCCTCTGCCTGGATAATAGCCAGCCCTGCATATCTGCTGATTGAGCACTAGGGCCAACCCTGCATAGCAGGGGCTGAGTGCAACATATGACTAAGCCAAGAACCCCTGTTAAGCTGCTTGTCAGTGGGTATACGCCCATTGGCTCCAATGTGCTCCAAGTGCTCTGTTGCTATGGATACAGGGGATCGGTGCTGGTGATCATAACCAAAAGAGAGCCTCCTGAATGGTGATAGTGAGTGGCCAAGCTGCATACCTTGTAACTGAGAGCCATCATGCAGGCAGACAGTGTCTGTGTGCCACCTGACTCTGACTTGATCTGTCACTCGACCTCATCTTCAGACCTTTCACAGGTGTTGACATCAGCCTGACATCCTGACAGCCTGTACAGATGTCATCACAGGAGTGGTTTAGCTTGTGAACATGTAACCGAAGATTAAACAGAGTGAGTCTCAATACCCATGCTACATGTGATACCCTGTTTTGTGCAACCAAAGTGTAGTTCTGCAGAATATGCAAACATAGAACAGACACATACATAGGCTGCTACCTCTTGGTAACTGCATACCTGATGTATCTACTGAAAACATTTGTATTAGTATACATAGCTTTCTTACACACTATCTGAACACACTGTCTGTATATGCATTCAATATGGTTACTAGCCTGGTGCATCTCCCTCTCAAAGATGTAAGAACTGATCACTTCCAGAGCCTCAATCTACATCTCCAGGTATGATACATGTGCCCTCATCATCTTCATGCAGTGATACTAGGGATTCCTCATTATTTAGGCTTGAAATGGTCCTGCGGTGACAAACATCTTGCTGTTATGCAGTGTGCCTTCTTGCAGTCCCCCAGTCATGTTAGTGATATATCTTTGACATTACTGAATTGCACAAGTTGACACACAATAACACCAGTATTTTGGATTAATGTCTTCCAGGCATGGTCCTAAAACAACTGGTGACATGTTGACTCTCCAACAGGTTGTGCCCATTCTGAGTGCCCTTAGCAGGAAGTAATCGTCTGCTGTCTTGTCCTTTTTAAGGACATGACAACCATGGAAACAAGAAATATATCTGCAGGTCGGTGACTGTTGGAGACAATAACCTACCAGTTATAAACAGTGGGTTTCCATAGGTATACTCAACATAATAAGCTTAGGTAAAGATAGGAACAGTGTGGGTGCCATAGGTATGGATTGTGGGATACAAAAACAAAATACCCCTGTCCTTTTCAGTAGCCTACCTCCCTCCCTCCTCCTTCCATACCTTGTAAATTCCAAACACTCATTCAAGAAATTACTTCCCAAGTAGGAAACAAAAGCAACCACATCCTCTTAGGGGACTTCATCTTAAATACAGCTTCCACATGACATCAATGAAATTCTGCTTGACTTCAACTTTAAACAGCTCTTGCAGCAGCCATCATGGCCTAATCTCATCACTAACAATCATTCCCTTCTAGAGCTACTGTAATCATTACCAACAGCCCATGTCTAATCTCAGACATTACCTTCCACTCTCCTTCTGTTACCGACCATTTTACAATAGACTACAGAATATATACCATCATAATAAAAATATTCCCTAAATTAATCTCATTTAGGCCTACTACAGACTCAAACTATAAAACATTTAAAGAAACTCTTTCCAACATATACATAGACATAGGCAGTTCTTTCATATTAAAGCTAAACAACCCTAACCTTGCTTTGGAAGCTCTCACCACTACACTCAAAGACCTCCATGGCACATTCATCCATTTAATTTCTTGACTCTAAAACTGAAAAGAAATGATTAGCTAACTCTGGAATTCAAATCCCTTTTATGGCTGATGCATAGCGGGCATAGAAAAACAATCCTTTGCCCAGCATTAGGCACAATATATCCACCTTAGAAACCTCACAAAATAAGCAATACAACAATACAAAAGCCAACATGTGGAAACAGTTAAAAAATCCCCAGCTAAATCATAAAAAATATTCTGTAAAAAATGAATCAATTCACACAACAGAATATTCAAAACAACCCACCACCAATAACCGCAGCATTCTCTCCCCCTACCTTCCTCTCTGAATTTTCCAAACTGCCCACCCTCTCAGACATTCACACTCTCCCCATCCCCAGAACTTTCTTTCTACATTCCACAGTATTTATTTATTTATTTATTTATTCCCATTTGTTTACCAGGAAAGTCGGACTGGGCCATAGCAGGCTCATTTTCAGCAGAGGCCCGGGGAGAAAAGCTCCACAGATACAATGCTGTAATAGTACATAAGACAACTTGAGAGTTAAAGAAAGTTAGCAAAAATGCAACTAGATATATGCAAATATTAACAGTACTGAATTCAGATACAATTGTAAAGGTACAAGAGATAGTTTATAACTTAAAATTGACATTTATAAGTACATAAATTTACATTTGAGTGAATACAGCAATTATCAGGAAAGCACGAGTTAAGCTTGGTATGGAGATAGCTAGTAGATAAATGGGACAAAGAAAAAGAAAGAAAAGTGGAGTGTACAGGCCAACAGATTTTAACCATGGAAATTAGAGGGAGATAAGAAGGAGAAATGAGGGAAGAGAAACTGGAAGTAGGAAAGGGAATAGCACAGGTGGTAGGGAAGAACTGATAGTCTGTAAGCTCGATAATTAATCAGGTCTAGAGCAGGAGCAGAGCCATGTGTGTTTGTGGTGTTCCCTTAGTACCTGTTTGAATATAGCAGTATTGTTGATATTGAGTATACGTTGAGGTATATCATTCCATATATTGGCAATTTTATGTGAGTATAGGGAGTCCCCATATATGTTGTTTGACCTACTGATCTTCAAAAATAATTTATTAGATGACCTTGAAGTTCAGCTGCTAGAGTAGGGTTGAGCAGGTTTGTTAATGGATGGACAGTTATCAAGGTGTAACGGGACAGAGTAAGTGCCATTTGGTTATAGGTTAATAGGTTGGGGAGTTCTAGCCAATTGAGATGGTAAAGTATTGAGCAGTGATGGGTCCTTGCAGGTTAGTTGGTGGCAAATCTGACTATTTTGTAGTAACAGGATTCTAGTTTAGCTAAGTCACATTTTCTTAGATTGATGAAAATGGGTGAGGCATATAAGAGACTAGATAGAAGGTGAGTTCTGCAAATGGCTTTTCTGGTGGAATCAATTAAGAAGAGCATTATTCTCTACAGGGAGCCAAGTTTGGTGTGCACTTTCTTAATAGCTATGTCTAAGTCTCTATCAAATGTAAGGTTCTTGTCTATGGTGACTCCTATAGCTTTGTAGAATCAATTGGCTCAATACAGGTATTATTTGATGAGAAAAACATTAGTTTAGGTTTAGATGTTTAGATGGGTTGAGGATAAGTTGAGACTGGTTAATGTATCCTTCTATGTCAAGGAAGGATTGTTCAGTTTTTTTAAGAAGAAAAGGTAATGTTGGAGTTAAGCATATGAGAGAGGTGTTATCAGCATATTCAATTAAGGTTGCATGTTGAGTGGCAGGCTGTAGTCTATTTGCGAATATGGTAAAGAGGAGGAGGCCAAGTATAGATCCTTGAGGTACCCCTACAGAGATAGGTAGCGAAGAGAACCCGGCCTACTCTGACCTATGCCAGGGACCCTTGCTAATGGTGGGAGGGGTATATGTGCCCCTATTGGCCAGTGTGTGCCCACCATAAAGACCAGCAGCCCTGGGTCAATAAGCTACTGGCTGGCCAGTGTCTAGTTGCCCAGCCTGGGTGACCTGGGATAGCTCTGTTGAGTGAAAACTGGACGTAAAACCAACCAACCTGCTAAACATGAACTGAGAATTGCTATGCTTAATGTAGATTCAATGAAAGGATGCAGCTTGGAAGTGGATGATATGATGATATGGAGGAGGTTGGACATCCTATGTATCTAAGAGATGAGATGGAACAGCGGTGCAGCAAAGCCACTTGGCTTGGAATCCAGACTCTACTACTCAGGATGGGGACAGGCTAGAAATGGTGTAGGAATTGTGGTGAGACAGAGGCTTCAGAAGGCAGTGAGGGATATCATCAGAATTAATGACAGAGTCATGGCAATCAGACTCCAGTGTAATGATAGGGCAGTATTCATAATCTCAGCCAATGCCCGACAGCAGGGTTGTGATAGTGAGGAAAAGAGTGCATTCAGACAGCAGTTGCAGGACTACTAGATAAAGCAGGACAACATGAATTGGTGTTGATAATGAATGACTTGAATGCACATATTGGGACAGACAGAACAGGATATATAGATTTCCTGGGTCCACATGGGTGGGGCAACAGATATAAAGAAGGAGAAGCCATTCTAGTCTTCTGTCTGATAAATGGCTTGATAGTAGCCAACACATGGTTCAGAAAGAGAGACAGTCACAAGATCAGATACAAGAGTAGCCAACATGCAACTCAAGTAGACTTCCTGCTAGTAAGGAAAATGCACTGGGGTAGAATCCATGATTGCAAAGTCATCCCCAGTGAAACAGTCGGCCCACAGCATAAACAACTTGTTGCCACAATCAGCTACAAGCAGTGATCAGATAAGGCTCTAAGGTCAACAGAGACCAGGCTGAAGACCTGTAAGTTGACTGGAGAGAAAATACACCAGTTCAAGGAATTACCCAGGGCTCTAGCACCCCCAAGAAGAGGAGGAAATAGGTGGAGTTGAAGAACAGTGGCAGCACCTAAAAACAGCATGTGTTAGGACTACAGAAAAGATTTGGGGCCAAGCCAGGTATGGAAATAAGGTACATAAGGAAAGTTGGTGGTGGAATGCAGAAGTCCAGGAAGTCATGAAAAGAAAGGAGTGCAGGAAGAAGTGGGAGACAGAAAAGACTGACCAAGCTAGGAAGGACTACTGGTTGGCTAACAAAGAAGCTAAGAAAGAAGTTGCAATAGAAAAGAATAGGGCATAGGAGGCACTCTATCAACTTCTGGAAAGTGACTCAGTAAGTGGCAAAAAGAAACTCTATCAGGTTGCTAGGCAAAGACAGAAAGATAAAGAAGATAGTCAGACACCCTTCATTAGGGATGCCAGCAACAACCTGCTCATCAGTCCACAGAGCAACAAAGGCCAATGGAAAGTGTATTTCCAGAAGCTTCTGAATGAAGAAAACCTCACAGAAGCTATACTGTTCCAGAAACAGCCTACAATGAGAGAAGAGGAGCCCACCCTCGAATAAGTAAGAACAACACTAAGGAAAATGAAGTCAGGGAAAGCAGCAGGCTCATTGTCTCATGAGTTAGTTGGATTAGGAGAAGGGTGGAGGCTTGACCTGGTTTAAAGAGTTGGTTGATGGAACTCCAGAATTTTTTGAGGTTTTTAGGATACTTACTTTGGATTGATGTATTGTACTATTTTTTTGTCAAGTTTGACTTGTTTTTTTATTACATTACGAAGATGCCAGAACTTTTGAAGGGAATGTGGGTTTTTAAAGCGTTTGTAATTATTCCATACCCTGTTTCTCTCTCTTTGAGTAGCTTTCTGGTCTCTGAAGAGAGCCACTGAGTATGTTGTACTTTTATATGTATTTTCTTGGTAAGAGCTGGTGTATTTAAAATACAGAGGAATTTGTTGTTGAAGTACTGAACTGCTAGATTGAGTTGGAGGTGTTTAAAGGGACCGGTTAATTTGCTGGAGTAAAGAGGTAAAGGTTTCTGAGGTAAAATTAGTTTTATTATGGATGAGGTTAGGCAGAGAGGAATGTTTTTTGGAAGGTAGGTAGGATGGTGATCACTTAGGGTGTCGGGAAGACAGCCTGCCTGATAAGAGTCTGGATTTGAGTTAATGAGATTGTATTCCAGTCTAGGTTAAAGTCTCCCATTATGATTGTCTCTGATCTAAGAGAAGAGGAACACCAGCCTAATACATTTTCTAGGGTAGATGGGTTGTTACCTGGAAGAAGGTAGATTGCTATAATGTGTGGGTTAATTTGTAGGTGAGTGAATAGTGTTACCATATGTGAAATTATTGGAGGGTGTAGGGTGAGACATTCAAGTTGAAGATTATTTTTGTAAACTGTTGCAACACCACCACTGAGTTTAACCATTTTATTGTGCCATATTATATTTAAGCCTGGTGGTAATATTTCATGATCTTGAATGTGCGGCTTGAGCCAGGTTTCAGGTAAAATGGATACATGTGGTGAATAGTGGGCAATAGTAGTATGGAATTTGGTTGTTTTATTTAGGAGGTTTCTGAGGTTTAAGTTTAGTATTAAGAGGTCAGAGGTTTTGTGATGGTAGAGATTTAGAGAGGAAAGACAGATGCTAGTATAGGGAAAGCAGACTGAGGACTGGGTGGGAGGCCAGGATTGGGATAAATATTACCAACTAGGAGAGTGTATTTGTATAAGGGAGGGTGTAGGCACCTAAGTTTGTTCAGAAGTCTTAAAAATCTGAAGTTGTAGTTGGGGGTGGCTTTTGTGTTAAGCAGTGTGAAGGAGATAAGTTGAGGAGTAGAATTATGAAATAGATGTGGTGATATAATGATGTAAAGTGGAGAGTTTAGGGTTCAGTACTTTCTGGATTAGTTGAAGAGTAATTAACAGTTATGTGAAGGTTGTGGAAGTGTGCAATTGTATAGGTGTATGCTAGTAAAATGGCATGTGTGGAGAGTAAGGATAGAGTTTTGGCTGGGAGTGTAAACAGCATTTGGGTACACATTTAGTTAAGTTGGGGGTATCTAGAGTACTATAAATAGAGTATGAGCAATTAGTTAGCTTAATTTATGGAGTAGTGTGATAGGCTGGATCTTGATTGACTGGATATGATTGGCTGGGTTTGGGGTGGGTGTGACATGGGAAGTGAATGAATGTAATGAAAGAGGGTGTGGGTGGGACTGGGGGTAGGGTAGTGGAGCGAGGTTGAACAGAGTGGGTTGAGCCTGGAATAGTCTTGCAGTGAGAGTGACAAAAAACTATCAGTTTAACAAAATACAGAATGCCACATCTGGCTAAAGCAATGGAACATAAACAGTAAGTTGGTGGCCTTTTACAATTAAAAATGATGCCTACTAATTAACACATTAAGCAGGACAAAAGAAAAGAAAAAGATGCTAGTGGAGTTGGAGAGTCATGCAAATAGCTGTATGCTATTGAAAAATAGAGTAGAGGAACACTTAGAGAGAAAGCCCTAAGTCAAAATAAAAGACTTAGAACATTTTCTGCAGCAAATGAAAGTTGACAGCCCACTAGGTGTAGATTGCCTCTATTCCTGGTTCATATACTACTACAAGGACTTCCTCACAACCTTTCTGCAGTACATCTTCAGATTCTGCCTAACAGAAAATGCAATGCCAAATATATGGAATATAGCCATTATCATCCCAATCCCAAACAAATCTAATCGCAGCAAAACTACTTAATACAGGCCATTCTCTATCCTCTCTACACTAGGCAAACTGCTTAAAAAATTATCTATGTTCAGCTCTCTCAATACATCACTACTTACAACTTCCTCTCCCATAAAAGACATAGCTTATGGTCTGGTTGAAACACACTTGCAGCTCTGTAGACAAAAACAATAAAATATTACTAGGTGTAGAATATGAACAGCCAAAGTATGTGTTTGAGGGAATGTATGTGACAGTTTGTATGTGTTAAAATGTACTGTGTACTGTGAACTTTGAATGAACTCTGAGCAATGAGAAAATACTGAAAAACAAGAGTCTGCCTGAAAGCAGGAAATGTGCCTTTTATGGAAGTGCATCCGATTTTCTTTCTCTGCCTAGAGATATGATGATGTGAACTGCCTCATGTTTACGGGTAAACCTTTAATTGGTTAATTGCCCTGTATAATGATCTAATTGGTTCATTTTTATATTTTTGTACTGTCAGCAATATCACCAGTATATAAGCTTGTTTATTCCTTTGTTCTGGGAGTCTCCCTGGTGCTTTCCATGAGGCTTCCACACGTGTGTACTGTAGTTAATACATACCACTGAAAGAGAGAAAGAACTGTATTTGTTTTCATTTTCAAGGTAATGTGTAATATAAAAATCGGTGCTGTTTACTCGGATCTGAATTGAGAACAAGCTGCAACAGTCAGGAACTGAATGAAATACTGCCAACAAAAGGGCCCATAACAGATTTTTCTGTTTCGGCAGTGTTTCTTTCATTTTTCTGCACCTGTCTGCTTTAAAGATTTACAAATACATTTTTTTATTTTTATGCAGAAAATGGTATGATTTCTCTCATTCAGTTGTTTTGAGGTAAGTGGCATGCATTTCTTTTTCTGCTATCGAATACGCAGTATGAGTGTGGGTTAATACGGAAATACTGTTGACATATGTATGAAAGGAGGAATGATAGTCGGGTAACAAGACATTTATATAACGCCTTAGCTAAACCTGTGTTAAACAAGCAAAGCTTACTGAGTGAAAATGGGAGAGAGTGCGGGAAAAATAACTGAGCCAGAAAGAGGTACACCAGCTGGTTATATGTTTTATCATGTGTCCTGGGACAGTTGCATGTTTTTAAATCAGTGGATCACCCTTACTAAAAATGACGGTGACCTTGCTTTTCCCAAAAATGGTAGTTTTAATATAGATATTTTGACTAACTTATGAAAGAAATTAAAAAAGAAAGGAAAAATACCAGGGTTGTGCTGGGCAGCTTTTAATGACTGGATGTGTGAAGCTAAAGAAAGGGAAAAGGACTCGGTTGTCAGTAGTCTTAAGGACAATCAACAAAAGCTAAAAGAGCAGATAAAGGAACTGCGGTGTACTGCGAGTAATGTAGATATAGCAGATGGTAAACGCTTAAGGGAACCACCCTTTAAGGGATTATATCATGTACAGGAATTAAGTAAATTACAAATAACTGAATCATCTGAAGATGATGACCCATGGTTCCCCCCACCCCCTACGGCTCCTCCACCACAGTATCAGCCTTCACAGGTTCAACATGGAGCAGTGAGCTCCACAATAGAGGGTGAAGATCGGTGAGAAGAAGAGCAGACTGCTCCAAATTCTGGAAGTGGAGATCAGGCAATGGGGTGTCAGCCTAGCAGACCGATTATAAAACAACCTGACCAAACAGATACAGGTAAACCACCACCTAGACTAACCCGTTCTAAGACAAAAAAACAGCAAAAAAGAAAAGCACAAATGCTTTTTGACCCTAGGTCTAGCCGGCCGAAAATATATCACAATAAAAAAGCCTTATATTTACACAAGGGTAAATATTACAAGCAATGCCCAATTGTGATTGAAGACAATGATGGCTACATTGGTCCGGACAAATCTAATCCAGATTCTGATTCTGAATCGGGCACTAGCCCATCAGATGAAAAAGGAGTATTCCCATTGAGAGAAGTCCCAAACCCAGTACATGCTAGGGATGCGGGACAACCGGCTACTGTAGTGGTACCTAGGGCGTGGTCAGCAGTTGATTTTCAAGCAATCACTAAATCACTCCCGCCTATTTGTACTATCCCAGCGAAGTTTCAACGCGTATTGGCAAGATATATCTGTTTGCAAAATCCTACCATAGAAGAGGTTAGAGCTGTCCTCCAATACGCTGTCCCAGCTGATCTGATAAAATGTATCTGGGATCATGCTAATGTTCCTACCCCAATACTGAAGCACAACATACAAGGGGAGAATGGATTTGAAGCAGTTAGGCAACGTATAGTTGATACTATCACTGTAATAGTGCCACCTACCCCCAATTGGTCGAAAATTAAATCAGTCATACAGAAAGAGGATGAGCCTATAGATGAATACTTAAATCGACTCACTGAAACCTTTGAGGCATATTCCGGGTACCCAGAGCCCACCAAAGGACCAGCACAAAGTGGGCTGTCAGCTGCATTTGTAGATGGGTTATGCCCTCAGGTGAGGGACAAGTTAAAGGAAGTATGCTTAAACTGGCCTAGTTTGGGCTTACATGAGTTAGTCCAGCAGGTACAATACCTATCTGACCATTTGGTTAAAGAAAAGAAGGATTTACAGGAGAAATTAGTAAAAGCACAAATCCAAATGTGTAGCGCTTTTGGTCAGCGGGGTAGAGGACGAGGGTGAGGGAGAGGGAGGGGTGGATGCCAAGGAGCAAGAAATCAGAATAGACAAAACTGGCAGGGAACACAGTTGGCCCCACCACAGAATTCTAGTAATCAGACAGAGTGCTTTAACTGTGGCCAAGCAGGCCATTGGAAAAATGAGTGTCCATATTTGGCTGAGCAACCTGCACCATACACTGATGCGTCACATCATTGGAATTCTAACTGGACGCCATCCAATCGACAGCAACCACAATGAAGGTTCCCCGAACAAAACAACAGCAATTGTGTCCTTTTATTCCTGTGGATGAGGATGGACCACATGTTATGTTACTGGTTAAAAATAAACCCTATCCATTTTTAATTGATACCGAACCGACTAAATCCATGCTAGCTGGCAAAGCAGCCACGAATGTTCCCCTCTCCGACAAAATAACTAGAGGAGTGGGTGTCTCTGGTATACCTATTGAGTATTCCCAGTAACTTTGGGACCTCTACAGGATAACCATGCATTTTTAGTAGGACCCTCAGCACCTTTAAATTTATTAGGAAGAGACTTGCTTTGCAAAATGGGGGCTACCATTTTTTGCACAGCTGATGGAGTTTATCTCCAAGTACCTTCAGACCAGCAGGATAGTACCCTGGCAGCTTTAGATGACTCTGTCATTTTACAGACAATATGTATCCAGCCAAATTCTGACAGAAATGAGTATTTACATTCCCTATCCTCTCACCTGTGGACTACTCATGACAATGATGTAGGGTTTTTGACCTCAGCTACTCCTGTAAAAATAATCCTAAAACTAGGAGTAAAGTTACCGTGAGTACCACAGTACTCTTTGACAGCTGAGGCTATATCTGGTATTGCCCCTGTTATTTCTGCATTGGAACAGCAAGGGATCATAGTACCCACTACAAGCCCATGTAACACCCCAATATTACCGGTGAAAAAACCTGACAAACAAGCTTACAGATTTGTGCAAGACCTGCGGGAAGTTAATAAAGCTGTTTTGCCTGTTTTCCTGATTGTACCAAACCCAGCTACTATTTTGAGCTGTATCCCACCTACTGCAAAATGTTTTACGGTAATAGATATTTCATCAACTTTTTTCTGTATTCCAGTACATCCCGATAGTCAGTATTTGTTTGCATTTACCTACAAAGGTCAGCAGTATACTTGGACTCGATTGCCCCAGGGATATGTAGAATCCCCAACTTTATTTTCTAGAGAGATGCATAAACAATTACAGGATCTGCAACTACCATCACGTTCAGTTCTAGTCCAGTATGTGGACAATATTCTTATAGCTTCACCAGACAGTAACTCATGTAGGGAAGATTCCCTTCTAGTGTTAAACTTTTTAGCTACATGAGGGTTTAAAGTAAATAGATCAAAATTACAATTCTGTCAAGAAAAGGTACAGTATTTAGGACATATTATTGTAATGGGTTCTCGTCAAATACTCCCAAATCCATTAACTTCTATTCAAAGTGCTCCACACCCTGTAACCCAGAGGCAGCTTCAAGAATTCCTTGGCCTAGCAGGATACTGTAGACAGTGGGTGCCTAATTTTTCAGAAAATTCAGCCCCCCCATTACAACTCCTAAAAAAAGGATATTATGGAACCTTTACCCTGGACATCACAACATGATGAGGCTTTTCAGGCTATCAAAACAGCCTTGGTAAATCCTCCTGCCTTAGGGTTGCCAGATTATTCCAAACCTTTTGTTTTCTTTTGCTGTGAGTGAAACAAAACTGCCTTGGGTCTCCTAGCCCAGCAACGCACTGGAGGCTACCAACCTATTGCTTACTATAGCACTCAGCTAGATCCGGTTGCCTCTGGTTACCCGGCTTGCTTATGGGCAGTGGCAGCTGCCACTGTTTTGGTTGATATGGCAGCCCCACTAACCTTGGGACATGATACTATATTAGCAGTCCCACATGCTGTTCGAGCGCTACTTCTAAAGACAAAAACACAGTATCTTTCAAATGCATGCCTTACTAAATATGAACTAAGTTTAATAAATAATCCTGCCCTACAAGTCATACGCTGCCCACCACTGAACCCTCCCTCTTTAATACCAACTTTGGATGAGGGCGAACCACATGATTTTGTGCTTATAGTTAACTCTGTTCTTTCTCCTTGGTTACATTTATATGACACTCCTTTGCAAAATCCTGATTTAGTTCTTTTTGTTGATGGATCCTACTTACGAACACACTCTGGTGAATTCCAAGCTGCTTGGTTAGTCTGTACTCCGACTGAAGTTTTAAGGTCAGCACAATTACCCCCAAGCACTTCCGCGCAGGCTGCGGAACTAGTGCCATTATCAAATGCATGCAAAATAGCTAAGGACAAGTCTGTTACTATATATACTGACTCCCGTTATGCCCATGGTGTTGTTCATGATTTTGGTATATTGTGGAAGGAACAAGGGTTTTTAACTTCTTCCGGGGCACCCGTTAAAAACCATTTTTATATCAATAACTTGCTACAAGACTTATTGTTACCATCAGAACTTGCTGTTGTTAAATGTGCAGCCCATCAGTCTAATGACTCCTTTGAAACTAAGGGCAATAATTTAGCTGACTGGGCTGCTAAACAGGCTGCTCTCTCACAAACTGTTCAGGGACATTTTTTGCAGCCTTTGCAACGAATGGTCACTTTTGATACCACAGTGTTAAAAGCTTTACAGCATCAAGCTCCAGAATCAGAAAGGAGAACATGGCTGGCTCAAGGTTGTTTTAAACGCTCTGATTTCATTTGGCAACATCCAGATGGCAGATTGGTCTGCCCAATGTCCATGTTAAATTCTCTTATTAAAGCGTATCATTTGCCAGCCCATGTCGGGGTACAAGCATTAATAAAACAAATCCAAAAGGATTGGTTTGCCCCATGACTTTCTGCTTCTGTACACCATTTTTTGAGCACGTGCTCCATTTGTTTACAGTTTAACATTTCAAAGGGCACTATGGCTCCCGCACAACCACTGCCAAAACCGTTGGGACCATTTTGCGCTTTGCAATGGGATTTTATTGAACTTCCACCTTGTGCTCGTTTCAGATATGTTTTAACTGTTGTTGATGTTTTTTCTGGGTGGTTAGAAGCCTACCCATGTGTAACAAATGATGCCATTTCAGTTGCTAAGAAGCTTTATTATGAATTGATACCTCATTTTGGTGTTCCCTGTCAAATATATTCCGGTCCTGGAACACATTTCACTGCTCATTTGATTGATTCACTGTGTAAAATGTTAGGCATCACTTTAAAATTTCATTGTCCATATAGACCACAGGCATCAGGTATTATTGAATGCATGAATCAGACTCTGAAAACCAGACTGGCAAAAATTACTACTGAAACGGGCCTCACTTGGGTACAAGCCCTACCTTTAGCCCTACTCTCTATGAGAGCGCAAGTACATCCTACTAAAGGTCTTTCTCCTCATGAAATCCTCATGGGCCACCCTATGCATATGCCCATGACTCCACCACCACCCTTTTCTGAGTATGATGCATTTGATCATGATATTCTTGTCGATTGCACTTCTCTTGTCTCTTTTTTACAGTTTCATCACCGCCAGGTAGCAGCGGCTCAACATATCCCTGATCCATTCCTGTCCTCGGCACTACAACCAGGAGATTGGGTGTACGTCAAGTCATTCTCTCGAAAAACAGCACTTCAACCACGCTGGAAGGGGCCCTTCCTGGTCCTACTGACAACATCATCACCAGTCCGACTACAAGGCTCACCCACCTGGATTCACATATCACACGTCAAGAAGGTCATCCCATCGGAAGGTCAACAATCTTTACCTTTTGCTACTCCTGATTCTCCGCCTATTGCTACTCATACTCAAAGCCATATTGTACCAGCACCTGACAATGCCTGACGTTTATCCATCTGGACAACCTCACCCTCCCGACACAATACAGGTGCAACCACCATTTCCACAAAAGTACTGCACAACTATTTTGGTGGTTATTCTTGTCGTTTTGTTATTTTTACTGTAGCCATTTTTATTTCCTGCTCCACCTATGCCTCATGCCAAACGAGCTACATGGCATCCACCTTTCAACACCTACCAAGCTATTAAATATGCTTATGCGTCATCCCTTAATGTCTCGGACTGCTGGATTTGCACTGCTATTCCTACTGTTCATGGGGGATTGATGCTAAATATAGTCCCTTTAGGGGCTAATGAAACCTAGATGAATCTGATCTATGATATATCAAATGTTATTTCAAAGGACAAGATAGCATTACAGTTGTCCCTCCGCCAAAACAGAACTGTGTGTTTTCAAAAAGGTGGAGCCATTGTAACAAAACAGTGGTATATAACTGCACTGCAGACAATTCGGGTTGTGTAACAGATTTCTCACCTATAAAAAAGACTTGTTAAAAACTCTATAGCTAACTTTTCCCAGAAAATAGAAACTGTTTATTGGAAAATATTCCGAGGACTGCAGGATGCCGGGGATCACTTCAAGTCTATCAACATCACCATTAAAGTAGAAAATTGTTATTTTGTGTGCGGAAGAAAAGCATATAAATGGCTACCAGTAAACTGGTCTGGCAGCTGCTTCCTGGGCTACATAGTCCCAGCTATTCGACATGTATCTGCATTACCTAAAGGAAAAATTCGGAACGTTCGAGAGGTCAAGAAGCCTGCCAATCTGGTAGGTCAAGTTGATGCTTCATGGATCTATCACCATGATTTAGCTCATGCTGGCATCAAAGGACTGTCCCATATGGACTTGGGTGATGATGTCATATTATGGGCTGATATAATTCCGTCATACGGAGCAGTGAAATCAATTTGGGAACTGAGAAAGCTATCTAAATTGTTTGAAATATTAAGCAATGCTACATTTTCTGCCTTAGAACTAGTGACTGATAGTTCAACATGGGCATGGTTAACCAACCTGTTCTCAGGCTGGGGAGGTGGACTGTTGAAGTTGATTTTATTAATTGCAGTATTAGAAATTGTTGCTTTTCTTGTCTTATTTCTAATCAAAGCACTGATATTGAAATTAATGTCTTCAAAAACTGTGAAGAAAGTGCCTAAGTTTTATATGCCTGCAGCTATGAACGTAGACGATGAAATGACAATGTTTTCCAATGATGAAAAGACCAGTAGCATGGTTATGTTAGATTGGGACAAATGTATGATAGGTTAAATGGTGATGCTTACACAGCATCAAATGGGGGGTTGTAGAATATGAACAGCCAAAGCATGTGTTTGAGGGAATTGAGTATGTGACAGTTTGTATGTGTTAAAATGTACTGTGTACTGTGAACTTTGAATGAACTCTGAGCAATGAGAAAATACTGAAAAACAAGAGTCTGCCTGAAAGCAGGAAATGTGCCTTTTATGGAAGTGCATCCGATTTTCTTTCTCTGCCAACAGATATGATGATGTGAACTGCCTCATGTTTACGGGTAAACCTTTAATTGGTTAATTACCCTGTATAATGATCTGATTGGTTCATTTTTATATTTTTGTACTGTCAGCAATATCACCAGTATATAATTTTATTTTATTTATTTTATTTTTATTTCCAGTTTGATAACCGGGGAAGTCCACTGGGCCCGAAAGCCCGTTTTCAGTGGAGGCCCGGGGAGAAAAGCTCCATGATAATACATTACACACAAAAACACAGCAGAAAAGCTCTAAACTAATACATTACACACAAAAACACTCTCTGTTCTAATAGCATAATACTTTAACAATCTCCAAAAAGAAAAAAAAAATGAAGTACATTGGGAAGTATACATAAGAAAATGATATATTTATGCAACTGTAATGTTAGTATAGTAGGAAAGAAAAAAGGAAATTATAGATAGAGTTTGAATGCAAGAGCAGAAAAGCATGGGAGAAGTGAAGGAGAAGCAAATAATTTAAAGGAGAAGAGGTGTCCAGATATAAGCTTGTTCATTCCTTTTTTCTGGGAGTCTCCCTGGTGCTTTCCATGAGGCTCCCACCCGTGTGTACTGTAGTTAATAAATACCACTGAAAGAGAGAAAGAACTGTATTTGTTTTCATTTTCAAGGTAATGTGTAACATAACATAGGTAAGGACACTGACCAGCTCACTAGCACAGTCTTTATCAGCCTTACAAAAGCCTTTGACTTTGAGGACCACAACATACTCTTCCATCACCTACTACAAAAAGGCATAAGTCCTGAGTCTCTACCTTAGTCTAAGTCTACCTCACCAAGCACCACTTCTTTATCAAAAATTATACTTCAATTTCCCAGTCAGCTTTCAAAAAAAGAGTACCACAGCATTCCATACTTACTTCTCTACTATTCTCCATCTTTATGAATAACATCCCTTAACTTACCTCATCTCTCTGTCCTACCATACAAATAACATGGTAATATTTTAAACAAATACAGTACCCAACCTCCAGAAAAAACTGGCAAGCAGATTTTCTACCCCTAATCCACTGGATCTCCAACATAAAACTCCTTCTCAATGCCAGCAAAAGCAAAATTAAACAATTGTTGGCAATATATATATATATATATATATATATATATATATATATATATATATTCGGAAGCGCTACAGAATCCTGAAAGCCCAAAATCCTGAAGACCAAAATCCTGAGACCAAAATCCTGAAAACTCAAAATCCTGAAAACTCAAAATTTTGAAAACTCAAAATCCTGAAAACACACAGGATACCAACACTTACTATATTCCAGCACACGTACATTCAGAAACATATTACCCTTCAACTATATGCAGGGAGGCAAGCCCCCCTGCACCCCCCATGTTGGGGGGCTGTGCACCCCACTTAAATGTAACAACTTCGAGATTGTACTTCAGTACACTAAGTGCAATCTCGGAGTTGATATATTTAAGTAGCAGGTGGTGTGGGGGGTGCAGGAGGGCTTGCCACCCTGGTTATACTTGGTGAAGAGCAATATGATTTGTGTTTTATTTGTTTCTGTATGTACTTGTGCAGGAATACAGTAAGTGTTGGTATCCTGTGTGTTTTCAGGATTTTGAGTTTTCAAGATTTTGAGTTTTCAGGATTTTGAGTTTTCAGGATTTTGTTCTCAGGATTTTGGGCTTTCAGGATTCTATAGCGCTTCCATATATTCATATATCTATATATATATATTTATATATATATATATATATATATATATATATATATATATATATATATATACTTGTATGGAACCACTACTAAATACCGGACACTCACTCTACGACGCCCAAAATCCCGAGACCAAACACCCAAAACACTACAATACCGAAAAACCAAAACCACAAAATTCAAATTACTGAAAACTACACACAACATACACCACACACAGACACATACACACACCTTCCCCCAAAACATAAACACACAAAACTAACCTATAGACAAACAGGGGGGCAAGCCCCCTGCATCACCCACACCCCCCTACTTAAATATTCTAACTCCAAGGTCGCACTACCCAGACAAACACACACACACACACACACACACACACACACACACACACACACACACACACACACATCACACTCACAACACAGACTTACACATCAAACTTCTAATCAGCACACAGTTAAACAGAAATACTTACCTGCCCTTCCACCATACCGCAACACCAGAAGCGCGAATTTCAAACTCCTGATAGTCGGGATTTTGAAATTCATGCTTCTGGTCTTTCGGTAGTTTGGGGTTTCAGCTATATGGTCTCGAAAGTTTAAAATTCGGTATTTCAAACTTTCAAGATTATGAAGTGTTCCTATATATATATATATATATATATATATATATATATATATATATATATATATATATATATATATATATATACTCCGGTCCGCTAAAGATTGGCAGTAGATTTTTATGTGTCGAGTTGCCAGCCCTGACGCACAACCTTCACATATATATTTAGATGATATAGCTATATATATATATATATATATATATATATATATATATATATATATATATATATATATATATCTAGATAGATAGATAGATATAGATATAGATATATGTGTGTGTGTGTGTGTGTGTGTGTGTGTGTGTGTGTGTGTGTGTGTGTGTGTGTGTGTGTGTGTGTGTGTGTGTGTGTGTGTGTGTGCATGTATGTATATAAATGGGATCTCTGCCAAAACACAAGTAGTAAAGTCAAACAAATTCAAAAGAGTTTCAAAATGGTATTCTTCTTTGAATTCTCTGAAGAAAGGGGTAATGCTAAAAATTTGCTTTTTCTCCAAGTAATGGCAAACTTACAGGTGATTATATTATATAGTATGAGGAAGCATATGAGGTGCTTCCAGCATAAAAGTCTAATTTCAGATAAATGTCTTTTGTAGTTTTCTGATTTCAGCTTTGCCCAACTGCAATGGCACATTTGTTGTTTTATGAAGACCCTAGACAATAGCAGTGCAGATAATCTGGACTGACAAAAGTGCTTTTCCTTTTGTAGTGATCCTGTATTTTATGTCCAGCACTCCATCTGCAGTGCTTTCCTGGACTCCTTGTATATGTGTTGTCAATCATCTTTCTCTGTCTCTCTCTTTCTGTCTCTCTCTCTGTCTCTCTCTCTCTCTCTCTCTCGCTCTCTCTTTCTTTCTCTCTTTCTCTCTCTGCTCACAAACAATACAATTCTTTCTGAAGTATCAAGAGTTTCTCTAGCCTCATTTTTTGCAATTCTACATATCTTTTTAAAATACTTTTGTCTCCATCCCCTTGTGACCATTGAGCCCTGTACTTCAATGTCTGATTTGTTCTCGCCCCTCCATCTTCCAAGAACACTAGAAGAGGAAGACAAGAACCATGGATCACAAACATCATCAGACATGGTTAGGAGATCCTGTGCATGTTCCTAACATCCTTACCATTTTGGTCAGTTGATACACTGCTGCAGTCAAACAGTAATGGTGAATAACACACCAAAATCTAGTCAGATTGGTATTGCATTTACTAGCAAGACAAGGCATGTGCCTTCAACTCCCTTTATGCTGCTATACCACAGTGGCCTCTATAAAAATGCAGTGAGCTGAATCACCTCCCTTATCCTGGTATGGGCAGCACAACCTGCTATTCATTCTTATTATAACCTCCCCTCAGCTAGCTCCTCCAACTGAGACTCACTAGTTGAACCCTTGTACAAGGACTACATCAGGAGTCATTTCTACCGCACCATGGAGTTAGCTAGTAGTTCCATAGCACATTATCTGAATTATTTGTTCTCATAACCAGTGCCCTCTGCTTTGTATCTTCCCATTTATACTTGCAGTCCTTTCATTGAGGAGTTTATTTTTGTCACACCTCCCTCCTTATTTCCTCTGATTGCATATAAAGACAGCAGATGACTTTCAGCATAATACCACTTTCCCTTCAGCCAGTTTAAATGATCAATGACACTCTGATTCTTGTTAGTGAAGACTCAAGTGCATTCATAGAGATGAATGCAGGCCACTATGTCTCACCCAGTGAATATTTGTCCTATTCAGACTCATTCTTAAGGTGAAACCCCTTCCTTCTGCACATGACATCAAGCAGCTGTTAAAGTTCTTGGTGAGGGGCATCGTCTTTCCTTTCCCTTTTAACAATACGTAGGTGCCATATCTACAGATGCCACGTTTTACCATGTCACATGTGTAGGATATCTCTTGGATGACAGTTAATCCATCTTTTGATAAAACAGCATCCTAAAAGTGAACTAGGATATCCATCTACTGCATGGGATCTATTGCTACAGACTCAGAATCTACAGTTCCTCCATTTGTGTCTCCAAAATACTAGTTTTTAATTCGGATTTCCCCCCAACATACACATAGTCTTTATGCATCCTATTCATGACACCATTCCCCAGTAGTCACAGTGTCTTCCCTTCTTATACGGCCTCAGATTTTCACCTTCTTATCCTAACCTTCTAATGACCCTACAGTTTCCTGTACTATCAGACTTAGGATAACATACCTACTGATTTATCTATATAGTATGATAAAAAGAATTTTGTAATGATACAAACTGAAGACTGGGCTCAGTAACAACTCCTACATTACCCTGGAGTCTGCTAAGGTCCATTATCCCTTACTGAATGTACATACTTTGAAACAACATCAGCAGACATACGGGATTCTAAGGAGGAAATTACCCTTTCATCCCTTTCAGAGAAACCCATGCTTGACCATGTGGGATGCAGAACCTTACTTTCTACAACAGGTCTTACAGGACTGCAACTCAGCACCTGCTCACTGCTACAGGACAGTGTTCCACTATATCACATACATGCTGCCATACTTATGTTACTACAGGGTGCAGCTTTTTTTCCTTCTGCCACTTTATTGTGTGTGATTCATTGCTTCTGCTTCTCACGTCATCAGTTTGTTTTATTTTGGTGAACAATTACATTATACATTATAAGTACTGAATGTGTATGTTAATTTCAGAGCAACAAGTGTTTGCCAGGAATATCAGTTTAACAAAAACAGTTGAAGACTAACAGAAATAACAGATTACAGTGAGTATGTAGTAATAGAGTTCAAAGGACAACTGAGAGAATTACACTGCTAAAGAGTTAAAGAACACTGGAGTAAAAGATAAATTTCTATGCAGCAAAAGTCATAAAAAACTAAGACCAGTAACCTTAACAGATGGACTAGTTGTAAAAGTTTATTCGGTGAGTGCGTTCATTACTAAAACACTTCTTCAGACCATAATAATAGCAAAAACACAGAGGGCAGGATTCACGAAGCCTCTGTGTAAGAGTTATAACTCATACACGGAGGCTGCAGTTAAACGGAGTGATGTCAGCATGCTCTGCATATTAATGAGAGCATGCTGAATCACACTTAAGGCCAACATGGTCCGTGTAAGACAGTAGGGGACGTGTCCGTAGGCCGAGCCCTGTAAGCGGACACGCCCCCAGAAGAGGAAAAGTACCCAAAGTAAACACCCACGACAGAGTCCACGGAAATGTGAATAAACAGAACACAACACATGCCCCCACAGACTATGAACAGAAAATATATAAATAAACATGTTTTATATTTTTTTTTAAATTGTAAAAATGTTTAACCGTAAGTCTTTCGTTTGCTGGCGTGCCAGTAAGCGCAGCTACAGTTAGCAGTCAGTGGGAAAGCATATAAGAACTAAATATGCAAAATAAGCCAGGAAGCAATAACGTAGCGGTAGAGATGTTGGCTGAAGAGCAGGCATTCATGGTTCGAGCCCCCACAACACCAATTTTTTTTTTGCAAAATAAGCAGGAAACAAGTCCCTGACAAATATGTACACATAAAACCACAATTTATGTAAAATGTAATGAAATAGCCCATTTATATTGAAGACATGTGAGGTAACAAAAGAATAAAAAATGCCAGATGTGCTCATAGCTGAGCTACAGTTTAACAGAGTGAGTGCATCTGCCCGTAGATGAGCAGTGGTTTAACTGGTGCAAAATGAGTGCCCGTAGCTGAGCAGTGGTCTAACATGCTAAATCTATGTGCCCCTAACTGAGCTGAGCGTAATATGCGTGCCGATAGCCAAATGAGGCTTAAACCAGTGTACCCCGTTTGCGCGGAGCTGCGCACCGCGCAAACAAGCTAACCGACGGGCAACGTGGAGCAAGCCATATCAAAACTGCCTTTACACAGACACACCCCTCAGCATGTCTAGACAGTCATGAAAAATAAAAAGCAGTGGCCAGGTTCAAACCCAGGATACTATACACCATAGTCAAGGTACAGAACCACGAAGCCATGACAGCAGTACCTAGAAATGCAATAATAGCTAATATATAGGAATGAATACAAACTACAGCATGACAATGCAGGTTTACTGAAGTTGATACAATTCCAAAATGGCCAATCACAGATATGTGTGGGAAAAACGGACTATATAAGCCTCATAGGCGGGAATACACAACATAAACGATTGTAGAACTGACCTGCAGGCAGAATGACAGGAGTAGGAGAGGGTAGTTGCTTCCGAGCACAGAGGTGGGGTGTTGAGGAGTCCAGGTACATGGTCTGGCTCCTAGTCCATAATCATGAGGCCCAACTCATGCAGGGCCAGGTCCTCTGGGGAGCATACAGGGCCGAGGCGTGGGACCGGTTGGCTCATGATCTCACCAGTGCCACAGGGATTCCAAGGACTGGTGAGCAGGTCCATCACCACCATGCAGACCTGAAGAGACGCAAGCAGGACCAACTGAACCTTTGGATCCAGGAGGACCGGCAAACACCGAACGCCCCACTACTGAGTAAATAACATTTACTTATGTATGTAAGAAATTAAACTAGCTGATATTATGGAGATGTGTATTCCAATATTACTTCATTTATATTACAGCTGCAGGTGTCCGTTCTGCGAACCGCAGAGCCTATGGCGATAGGCTGGTGCGGTTGCGCCACCAGGCAGGTCAGTAATCCACTACCAGTAACCGTAAAGAAATATAAAAGTATGACAGTCAGCAAAAGAGTGCAGTGTAGTCAGTAAAGAATAAAATCTGCAAGTAACAGTGTGAAAGTGTCTGCAAGTCATGCTTGATTACAAAAGTGTATTTCAGCCTGTAAGTTAAACCGACAAATTAAACTGTCTGACATATATTCTGAAATAAAAATGCCCTACCTGTAAGAAAATAGTACACAACCTGCAGCAGGCTGAGAAGTATAGCTGCAGAAGATGATGAAATCACATGTGTGAAATATATCCCTGTGGAAATACTGAAACATGACAGAAGTGAGACTGCTGGAAAGGATTGTAATAACTACAGGTAAAACATGTCAATAAAGCTTAGAAGTAAGTACCATCCTGAATAGTAAAATGAAAGCAAGTGAGAGAGTGTGAGACAGTGTCATGAATCCAGCAATACAGTAGTAATAACCCCTGAATAAAGTATACTGCAGTCAAGACAGAATGAAATGCATGTGAGATTCAAAACCAAACAGCAAAATCTGTTCAAAGTGTTGCTGCATGTGGAATGTGTATCCCAAAATCTGGATATGTTGCTCTCAGCCTGAAATACGCAGATAGGATGATTGTCTGATATACCAAACATCCACACTTGTCTACAGCTATATAAAGCAAATGTAGCAAGATGATGTAGCTGAACAAAGCTAGATATGAATGTGTATGAAGAACACTAAAATGTATATTGATGTTGCAGTAACAGTCCTATCACCAAGGTGAAATAGTTATCATATAGGAAACTGTAGTTAGAACAGTAGTGTGTATATAACTGTAGCTATTAGAAATGTATAGCATATGTATTGTTATTCGAATGTGTTAATATTACTTTCTTTACCCCACCCTATAACCACATATAACCCATTCCACGTGAAAATGGTATGTGCAATCACAATTAACACCCCTGGACGTTTGTCCTGTTGGGTCATATATATCTGCATGTCTGTTGATGCATCTGCCCTGTTCATACATCCGCACCTGATGGCCTGTTGCCATCAATTAACCCTGCATGTTGTTGGACTGTGTATTTCTGTTCAAATTATGCATGTGTTATGCACGCTGTTCAATGGTGTGAATATCTGGGTGTTTGGTTAATGGGAATACTAATGCATGCTGTTACAACTAATTGTGAATAGTATTATATGTCACTAACCCAAACTGTCATGACATAATGCAAAACATAGGACGACAGGGAAGGCGGGTTCCAGCGGACCCACCTCTCCCACCTCAGCTGGCAAGTGCACCTGGCACTAGTGCCGAGTCCGGACCCTCCTCCGGTGGCCCTGTGCCACCTGCGGGTGGAAGCACTGCAGGGGATGGGGCTCGACCCCCCTCTGCAAGTGTGGCCAGTGGAGAACCACCACTCACCCTCCGTAGCGTCCGGACTGTGGTGCGTAGGGAGATTCGGGACTCTGTTCTTGAGCCCCTACGCCAGCTCGAGGTACGGGTGGCACAACTAATGGGCATGCCTGTTGCCCTGCCTACACAGCCCCCAGCACAGCCCCATCCTGGGCAGTGAAGGAACAGTGGCAACTGCCTATGGGTGGGGATATCAGTTCCACTGTTGCCATCTGTGGGCTCATGGGCTCTGGATATCCAAACCTCCGTCCCCGTCAATTGTGTAACCCCCTCACACGTGTCATACACTGCCCCTGTATGCGTCTTGTCTGTCTTGTCTGTTTACCTACCCAACCTACCTCCCCAGCTGTACTGACTTCCTTCACCTGACATACCACTCTCACCTGAAAAAAAAAAAAAGGGCACTCTGTACCCACAAAAAAATTATGCCCCATACATAGCTGCCCATTCCGCACACATGTCTGCTGGACATGGAACCTATCAATTACAATTGGCTGTACAACAAGTATTATTGTTGTCCTGACACCTCTCTCAGGGGTGGAAGGTTTCAAATGTCACACCAAATTACATACATATGCACAGCTGTTGTTGATGAAGAAATGGGCAGCTATGGGCCTTACCTACATCCCTCCTGCACATCCCAAGCTTGTTTCCCTACTGTCTTACCCTCTTTGTGACCCCTTTTCACCACTTTCCTGTCTCCCCATTTTCTTTTCTTTCAAAGAAAATAGCGCTGTGCGCCAGAGTAAGCACCGTTAAGCGGTTGTAAGCATGTGCTGGCGTGTGCGTGGAGCTAACCACCAGTGCGCATGTGAGCTCCGCAAACCAGCGCTAACCCGGTTACAACTGCTTAAAAGTGCCTTAGTCACTTTGATTGACAGGTCCTGTACTCAGTTCAAAAGAAAAATAAAATCCCACTGTCAGTCCCGAACCCAGGACCTTGGAAACACTAGTCTGTACGACCTACCACTAAGGCATGACTCTTATACAAAAACATTGTGCTAAAATAAATATAACATGTAATAGTAGGGATGAATGTAAAGGGAATATAGGATGTGTAGTACACAAAGCATGTCATTTAAAATTACTGTCAAAACTACTGGATTTCTATAATAGTAGTGTGTGAACAGAAACAGCCATGCTAGTTGGCAGCTTGTAGATAATAAGGTCAGTTAAAGTACATATATATATGTATGCATATGTACATATATATATATAAATATATATCTATATATAGTTGTAGGAGTCAATGTGCATACACACTTGCTACAGGGAACATGAGAGAGGAATGGAGAATTGCGAATATACAACACAGCCTGAAGCATGAGAGAGATACTAACCTTTACACTCACAGAACACTGTCCACAGCATACCAGCATGGTCCCCGCCCTCACAATCTGAAAGGGCAATACCTATCCTACATACCCTTTTATAGCACTGACCTGAAATCACAGTGTGAACTGCAATCAGTACACAACTGGCTGTATGCAATTAGCAAATGCTGGCTTACAATTGGTGCAGAGGCCATCACATGGACCTATGCAGATACCTACAAAAGCATCCAGTGCTAACACTCCCCACATGCAATACATTCATTGCATTGTCTGTAAGCAGACAGAGGGAGAGCGAGAAGTGAGAGAGAGAGAGAGAGAGAGAGAGAGAGCAAAAAAAAAAAAAATCAGACACTGTGACTCTGTCACCCGAAGCTGTCAGCACTGACAGTAGCAGCAGCAAGCAGAAGCTGTGGTAACGCAACCAGCTGCGACAAACAGAGGTAATGCAAAGTAGCAGGTTAATAGTGTGCATACTGTGAACCCTCCAAATGTGTCATAGGTCTGTATCCATAGGTATGTCCATGTGATATGTTGTGTGTACGTAGTTCCACCAAAAGGGGATGACCATACATCACATGTCAATTAGTCATAGGCCAGGATCCTGGCAGCATTTGTCTGTGCGTTGGCCCAGCAATGGCTGTAGTGACTGCTTTGAAAGGTCAGCCAGGTTCAAAAGTCAGGATCAGCCCATCCCAAAGGCACACTGGCTGGGAACAAGTGTCTGCAGGTACCCGATGTCACTGCATATGCATCCCATACTGCATAATTCCATAGCTTAGCAGACCAGGCCCATTATGCATATGATGTGGTAATTCCCAGGGTCAGTCGAGGTGCCCCCTTAGTGGTGTGGGACCACTGTTGCTGTATGCCACTGTCCAGGTACATATCCTGTAGTACGGCCAAGATAAACTATCCGTGTTATATGCGGTGGTATGTCCTCTCAGAGTGCCGGTAGCACACATCCAGGGATACCACGAGGTCACAGTGATGCTGTGTGTTCTCCTCTGCTGAGGGCGGCCCTCACCTGGACATGTGAGATGATAGGGAGGTTACATCCAGCTGGGATAAATATTTTAAAGGTGGGGGAGAAGGAGGGTGGATATGTGCACTGAACATGTCTGCAGGATTGTTGCCAATATCCGTGTGTTTGGTGAATGTTAAGTAGGTGTGGATTAACACAGAGCATATCTGAGGCATGTGGTCCATATGTGCAACATAACTGAAGAAGGCCTTGTGGTCATCCATAGTGTTTGTGCCAATTTCCCTCCCAGAGTAGGCCGTGGCTGTTGTTATGACGGACCATAGCATAGTACCAGTGCTGACCACAGATGCCTTCCCTTAATGTGAATGTGCTCTGTCCTGCAGTAGCCTCCTGCTATTGTTATACAATCTGCCTCTGTCTGGAGTCCACCGGACAGGATGCCTAACCTTTGTGCATAGGGTCTGGGTTAGACATGTGTGTGCAAGTTCTATGCAATCCGTGGCATGTCCATGGTAAGCATTTGCAAAGGGGTCAGCAGTGTGGCTTGTGGCTTCCACTGGCCCAGTGTGCTGCATGGATACCATCACAGTCCCAGCAAGTGAATAACTGTCTAATCACATACATATCAAAGTAGTCTACTGTGCTGGTGGTGGTGGTGGGATATGTATATCCAGGCCGAGTAACGTCTGTCCACATCACAGTAGTGGACGGTGTCCCACATACAGTACCTTGGGAAGAACCCCCAGAGTGAGGTTGTGCATTGCACCTGTCAGTGTGTGCTGACCGATGGGGCATGCTACTATGTTGTGTGGAATGTGGCAGGTATTGTTGCACAGGTGTTGGCTGAGCACTGATATCTGGCCATGTACCTGTGTATCCACCACGACACACACACATGCAACATATGGGAGTAGTAGTATATCACTACACATGAGTATCATGTATAGTATGTGTGCCATATATTGCTGACATGGTCTGCTGATATCCTGTCTGTGTTCTCTTCCCGGGAGATGGTGCGACAGCGTAACCCCGCCTACTCTGTGGTGGAAGATGAGGTGATCCACCAGAGCCTGGTGCGGGAGTATGACATCCTGTTTTCCCGCACCAGTCAGAATCAGCAGGAGAGGGCCGCACTGTGGCAAGACCTTGTCCGTAGGGTAAATGATATTGGCACGCATAACAGGACATATGAGCAGGTACAACATCACTGCAGTGATTTAATCTGAAGTGTCCGGCAGCGTGCATCAGATATCCACAGGCAACAGGTCGCCACAGGAGGTGGGGTGGCCACACATCCCCCCATCACCAGACGGGAGGGGCTACTCCTAAGTGTTGTGGCTCCAGCCCCGGAACACCAACAGCAGTACACCTGCATTATGATGGAGGCTGGTTCCCCACAGCAGCACGACATGGAGCGTGCAGGTAATATGCCATATGTACACCTGACTGTTCTGCACACTGTATCATATGCAATATCAATGGCACAGTTGTGCCCACTGACATTAATCTCATCATTTCTGCAGGTCCCTCCAGGGTTACAGCAAGACAGGCCATCCATGCTGGTGAGTGTGTTTAACATAACCTATAATAGTCCTGATAATGCTAGTAACAGTAGTGTAACTCAGTAGTGCTCTGTGTGTATACTGCGGGGTGTGCATGTGTGCATGTGTGCAGGTGTGCCTGTGCCCATGTGTGCATGTGTGCATGTGTACACATGACCACGTGTGCATGTGTGCATGTGTGCATGTGCCCATGTGTGCATGTGACCATGTGTGCATGTGTGCATGTGTGCATGTGTCCACGTGTGCATGTGTCCACGTGTGCATGTCTGCATGTGTGCATGTGTGCATGTGTGCCTGTGTGCATGTGTGCATGTGTGCCTGTGTGCATGTGTCCATGTGTGCATGTGTGCATGTGTGTGTATAAGTGCATCACTGGTAACAATGTCTGGAGACTGTAAACTGTGTTTCCTGTCTTCATCCCACAGGTTCTGGGGCTGCTCTGGTGACCTGCAGCAGGGAACCTGAATCCTGTGCCACGACTACTGGTAATGATGATATTTGTGTAATTGTACAGGCAGGTGTGTCAGGGTCTGCCATTGGTCAGCCAATTGACAGTACACAGCTGTCAACCCCATCATTGCGCACAGTCATCCTGACTGTACATCCTTTGTCACCATTGTCCCTAGGTGATGGACAGGATACAGCGGGCATAGACCAGGGTAATGTGGTACCTGTGGCACATGCATCCCCACACAGCAGCCATGGGCAGGGTCCTCCGATGGTACCACACAGACAGTTGCCCATGGGTTCTCGTGGGAGCATCCGTGGGCGTACTGCCTCTGGCCGATGTGCCCAAAGAGGTCTGTCAACCTCAGCTATGTTTCAGACTGTCATGCAGGCACAGTCACGTATGGAAAGGTACACCAGACAGGGTCTGAGGGAGCTCAGAGCATGTCGCACAGCCATGACAGACAGTATGCGTGACATTGCGGATGCTATCCGTAACTTCACCGATGTCATAGACAGACGTTGTGGGGACATATTACAACAGTTCCACAACCAGATGTCCATGAGCCAGGGCAATGGTGGGCGTTTGCGGTGTCGACGTGGCCGTATGCTGGCAGCAGCAGCAGCTGGCAGTCGGCGCAGATGACAACAGGCTCGCGCATGCCTCCATAGTGCCAGTAGCAGCCCCAGCAATGCTGGGTCTGTGCTGTCATCGGAACACCCCAGGAGACCACGTGCACGTGGCTCTGGACAGTCCCAACAGGGACTTGTGTCCAGTCAACACACTCCCTTTTCTGATGACAGTACCCAGTCTGGCTTTGTACTGGATACAGTCCGTAGCACCCCTGCCAGGCACAGGTACTGTGTCTGTGCACACAGACACTGATCTGTATGGCCTGCCAGGTGCAGTCTGTGGCTGTCCACAAACCCCTGTATATGGCAGCCATGAGGTGGAACTGTGTGCGTGCATACACACATGCGAAATGTTAACACTTATGGCAACCACATACACGCACACACTGCACCAACACTGCCCCACCCTGTACTGCTGCCCCTCACCAACACACATACACACACATGTCAATTGGTGGTATCAGTGGCTGACTCAGGCATACCTAATCCACACCCTGTGCATATGATGACACTGTGCCACCTCCTACAATCTCCAACATCATTGCAGGAACAGGTAAACACGTTGCTGATGTACAGGGTGACTACATAGAAGTGTATTAGTAGTATCATGTTGGAAACAGTACAGTGTGCTGCTATGACTGTGTGTTTATCCCAGCATGCCTGCTGCAGTGACTGTATGAATGTCCTGAATTGTTATCTGCACCCATAGTACATACCAAAGTATAACAGCTGCACATAATTGCATGCCGGTGGTAAGGTTGTCAACAGATAGCCGCATACATGGGTAGCACAGGGGGAAAGCTAACGCAAGTAGTGATATGCAATGGTGGACATGTACAATAATGGTGTCAAGTTGCCCACAACGACTATGCCATGTGGATGTTCACATATGTAGATATGTGTGCAGTACCAATGTAATCCAAATCACAAATAAGTATGACATAATATTGGTTCTACCATGGGCATCTGTGCTGCGTATTCCTGGGTACATGTTGATAGTGCCTACATATTTGCATTGTTACTTACTGTTATTGTTACCCCTTCTTTGTTGTATAATGCACTACTTCCAGCCCTGTTTACTGTAGCTTTGTTTGCATGCATGTTCGCTTGGGGTCCCCTGGAACACTGCTTACACCTGCAATGCAGAGTTACAGTGCTACTGTAGACTTCTAGTGACATCTGCATAGCGTCACGCATATGTCAACTTTACACATGACAGAACGTCACTGTCTGTCCTGTACGCATGTACATTGCCTGTGACACATTGCACATATCTTACCTGGCATTTACCCACGTGTGCAGTCATATATGTCAGTGCTATGAAACAGTAGCGGTACACCCACACATACACACCTTCAGTATGTTGTTCCCCATTGGCCCTATGTGTTGGTACTCACCATGGCAATCACACTACTAGGGTAGCATGTGCAAAGGTAACCTGTGAATCGCCTCTATGGTCCAGTTGTGGTTTATGTGAGTCATGTGTCATTGTCACAGCTGCCACATGTATGCAGTCAGCCATCACCCTTGGCCAGGAACGTACAACACATGTGTGGGATGCCACCATACAGCCAATCTGGGGACTGGTCTCTCTGAACCCAGTAATGCCATACCCTGTCAGGTGGCATGTCATATATACTACGTCCAGGACAAACGTCAACCCCAATCCCTGCTGCTACTATTGATAATACCCTGAAGATGTTCCTGATAGTTTTGACCAGTTCTTTACTGAGACATTTCAGGCCCTAGCTAGCCATCTACCTCCTAGCTCCCCTGGTCCTGAAAGTAGCACCCCTAGAAAACTACTTGCGACCAGCTGCCAACCAGTCGCCACTTCACTTCTCCGTACCTTGATTGTAACAGTGAAACCCACTACACTTTCTGCTGATCAACTCCCTGCCGAGTACCTATCAAAACCAGATGATGCTATTGCTTACCCCGTCTCAAAGGTAATCAAAGGAACCATGTTAGAATCTAACTTTCCCACCATCTGGAAAATGTCATATGTAATACCACTTCACACAGGAGGCAGCTCTACTGAAGTCTCCAATTATAGGCCAATAGCTATACTCTCTCCACTTGCAGAGATTATGGAAACTTTCGTCATAGACAAGTCATGCACCACCTAATCCAAACTCGCATTATGGCAGACACTCAGCATGGCTTACGTCCTCATCACAGCACTACGTCAGGCCTCCTAGCCTTTACTAACACCATAAGCCATACTTGCAACAATAATTATATATCCGCAGCCCTCTTTTTGGATATTTCAAAGGCATACGATATGGTTGATCACCAACTTGTACTCCACACCCTGCAAAGACTGTCTAGATACTGGAGCCTTCCAATGGTTTCAATCCTACCTGCATGGTCGACAGCAGGCTGGCCTCTGGCAGAACAAACTCTCTAACCTTCTACCTAACACCCTCAGGGTACCACAAGGCTCTATACTAGGGCCCTTGCTGTCCTCCATCTTCATTAACGACCGTTATACTGTCATCCCAAAAGTCAGCTGTATCCAATATGCTGAATACTATACTCTGATCAGTTCAGCCACATCTCCAGTAGAGTTATGGTCAGCTACGCAGACCACCTTTAATACAATAGTAAACTGGCTTTCCGAACATTGTCTGATCCTAAATCCCAATCAAACTAAACTGCTGTTATTTCACCAACACATAGGTCTACCACTTTCACCGTTACCATAACATCAACTGATGGCACAATAATCTCCCCTGACCCATCTCCGAAACTATTAGGTGTCATCATAGACAATAATCTCAAATGTGACATACATGTTAACCAGATTATCAAAGCCATCAATAGAAAACTAGGGTCACTTTACAGAATTAAAGCCTTCCTAGCCCCTCCAGCTAAAGGTGCCATAGCTCGCTCACACCTTGTTTCAACCCTTCTGTATGCATCCCCTCTACTCTCGAATATGAACAAGACTGTCCTTAACAAACACTCAATTTGCTACAAACACATTGCCAGGTTTGCCACTGAGCTGCCTTTTAGGACACATCATTGCATCAATCTAAATCAGCTTGGTTGGCTTGCAATACCCAGCCTAATACAGTATAACCAACTGATTATGGCCTATAAAATCCTCTATAATCCAGACAATACTCCTGCACTTCAAATATTATCACCCCCTATAACAATCCTAGACCGCTTCAATCCTCTAACAAAGTACTACTTCAGACTAGCAAGTTTAATAACACAGCCGGTGATTCTCTCTTTGCAAACCCTGTAAGTAGATCCTGGAACTCACTTCCAGCTGATATTACCCTACTGTCCACCTTAGGTCAATTTAACAGTAGACTCAAACAACATTTGTCACTTAACTGGCTATGTCAATGTATCAAGCCTGGCTAACTCGAATGTGTAACTTCTGTGAACCACTTTACTGTGTAATTTTAATTTAATCCTGACTTGTGCTCAGGTCTAACATTAACCTGTGGAACATGTTTGACTTGCTTACTTATGTAATCTCTGTATATAATCTGTTTGTAATATGTAATGCTAGTATTATGTAATGCTGTATCTGCTACCCTCGTAGCTTGTCTCCACGGGCCTCCCCTGGAAATGGACATGCATCCAGTCGGGCTATCCCAGTCAACAAATGTAGGATAAATAAATAAATCAATCAATACAATATATTACAGTGACGACAATACCAGTCAGACATTGACACACAATGACAGCATGCTGAACACACTGGGGCATACGTGGGGACTCAGACTAGCAGCCTGCCTGGACATCACACACCTCCGCAGCTGGCACACAGGCATATGTTCCATCGGAACAGAGCACATGCCACACATGGCACGCACATCCCCTGTGCCACACACTCACAGCCTGTAGGGCTACACAACACACCTGCTACAGTCGTGTCAGGTACCTGTCTTGTGTGCTGCACTGGGGTCCCACTCAACAGGCTGTATCTGGTGAAGGTCACAGTGATATGACTCAGGGGCACTATGGTCCACCACAGCACACATGCATACAGGTCAGTCAGAGGCATGGACAGATATGACTCACTCATTAACCATGCCAGTGTGGCTGCCTGAGACATACCTCCCTGGACTACATGATAGGGAACATAGAATGGATCTCTCAGCATGTGGCACAGGCCAGTATGAGCCTGATGTTGGTTGCCAACATACCCTCACCAGGTATTCTACCACTATATGTGGGAAGGGTGTTGTATGTCTACATTATGCTCAGTCTCCACTGTCATTCATAGGGTATTCACTGGCTGTCAACATGTGCTTACATGCTAGGGAAGCCACAATGATGTGCACGGGTCATCTTGCACGTGACACCCATGGCCCGATGTATAATGGCAAAGCTCCTTGGTACACACATACTGCCTTATGCTGCAGGACATGGTTTACATAGCGAAATCCGTGGGTATCACACAGGTTAGGACACTAACAGTGCTGCTACACAACAACAGCAGTGTACACTGGAAGATGTATGCACCAGACACTGCCCTCAGCACGGTGAACTGCAATGTCTGTGCAGTACCAGATTCATGATTCATGGCTCACAGGTGTTACCCATCACTGACAGGTTATGCCCCATACCATGCCTGTCATCCCCTATACATGTAACACACATGGATAGGGGGGTGGTATCCCAAGGTAACACAGATACACACACCTCCAGGTTGTTGGCACAGCACAAACCATCAGGGCCTACTCATGTGCAGCTGACAGTGTGTCGGACTGCCATTTGGTTCATAGCCTGGCACACACAACCCTCACATACGCAGGAAGACCACCTATCCTCCATAACAACACTGGCAATATGACAGGCTCATGAACTGTGTTTATAAGGCCGTACTGCATCCAGCCAAACATTGTGTGTGAGCATTACTGTAGCTACAACACTCTAGTTGAAGAGTTCACAGCATGTGGTCACCGAATTGCAGTGGAATGACATGTTACCACTACCACAACAGGTGGGAACATGCAGCACCTGTACATCGACTACATGTACACTATATGGCCCAGACCAGATGTGTATCCCCTGCTGTAGGTCTTTCACCATAGACACCCACACTGTATAGGGACATGCCACATGGGACCCTGCACAGTAAGACACAGTCATATTGGTATACATTGCAAATACCATTTATCCACACGAAGCATGTGTCAGACATGGCAACTACTGCAGGTCACAGGTATTTATGTGTATGTGTCACACACATACATCATGTGTGCAATGCCATTGCTGGTTTAGGCAATGGCATGCATTGTTATGTACAAACACCCACACAAGGTCATACTGTGTGACACAACCACACGTGACAGTTGTGGGTTACCAAAACATACCTATCTGTACTCTGACAATGGTGATAGACACAGTAGCAGAGCACACTATTGGCATTACTAGCCAACTAGCCCTGTTTGGCTGTGCTGATAGTGTGGTGACATCCCCTGTGTTTACTGGGGGAGTATGCAGCATCTGGTGTATTGTAGTATTTGCCAAAAGGATCTGTTCTCTCACACTTGCATTTACACACACCCTACTACCCCCACACACATGCACACTTGCAGGATTCATTCCCCTACCTAACTAAGACATGACACGTGAGAGAGACGCATTAGCGAAGTGCACTATTTGGTTTACTAGATAGTTCCTTTTCTTTGGCTATACTTATAGGGTGCTGACAACATCAGTATTTTGAAAGGGTAATGTGCATCAGGTAGTGTGATCTCCTGATTGCCAAAACTAACATGTTTTTCATACGGAAATGCACACACACAAACTCCCCACATCCAAACACACACACATGCCATTTACAGATTTCAAACTCCTACCTAACTACATTATGATACGCAGGAGAAATGCATTAGCAGAGTGCGCTATTCACATTACTGGAAGGCTTCTTTTCTCCTGCTATACTTATAGGGTGCTGACATCATCTGTGTTTAGAAAGGGGAGTGTGCATCCTGTAGTGTGTTCTCCCAGTTGCCAAAAGGGGGATTTCCCTCACACAAATAACAACCCCCCTTCCCAAACACACACACTTGCCGTTTGCAGGATTCAAACCACTACCTAACTATGTTATGACACTTGAGACAGACACATTAGCAGAGCGCGCTATTCACATTACTGGGAGGCTTTCCTTCTCCTGCTGTACTTATAGGGTGCTGACATCATCTGTGTTTAGAAAGGGGAGTGTGCATCCTGTAGTGTGTTCTCCCAGTTGCCAAAAGGGACATTTCCCTCATACATATTTACACACACACAATAACCACCCTCATCCAAACACACACACTTGCCATTTGCAGGATTCAAACCACTACCTAACTATGATAGGACACTCGAGACGGACGCATTAGCGGAGCACGCTATTCGCATTTCTGGGAGGTTTCCCTTCTCCTGCTGTACTTATAGGGTGCTGACATCATCAGTGTGTGCATCCTGTAGTGTGTTTTCCCAATTGCCAAAAGGGACATTTCCCTCTCACAGCCTTTCACACACACAAACCCCACTCACCCACACACACACACTGAGCATTTGCAGGATTCGAACCCCTACCTAACTATATTATGACACTTGAAGGAGATGCATTAGCAGAGCGCACTATCTGAATTACTGGGCATCTGCTCTGCACCTGTAGTATTTCTAGGGCGCTGACATCTTTGTTTCCACAGAGGTATGTAGATGTAGTACTACCTGTCAGGTGGGGGATAGCATATATAAGCATTTGCAGCCACCTACATCAGGGTCAGATATGCACATCGCACTGGCAGGTTATGTTCTATACCATGCTTTGGGACCACAGGACCTGTAACACACAACACAACCAGTCCAGAACACCACACCCACATCCAGGACACACACTTAGCTTCCCTGGGAACAGTGCCAGGTTATGCAGGTATTCACATACACCATTCCAGTTGTTAACATCAGGTACAGGCATATTGTGTGTGAGAACTACTCAGGCCTCTACCACTTTACCCTACCGCCACTACAATTTGTGGGTCCATGTGCTATGGCAGAACCACACACCACAGCCACATGGGTGAATACATATTGCACCTGTCCATCTGCAATGTGGGTACTCACTGTTCCACACCAGAGGTAGACCACCATTGTTGATATCTGACCATGACCACCTTTCCCTGGACATCCATATCTCATCTCCACCCCCAGGCAAGGTTGTCACTGCACACAAACTGTGTTTAGCACAAGCAGACTCTACACTTGTGTAGACTGGGGTGGATGACTTCAGAGGACCCATGCTGGAGGACTATACTGGCCACTCAGCATAATCCTTGACACTTGCATCCTATGAGCATGTGTACAGTTTGCATTGGTCATGCTATCCCACATATACCCATGACTGCTCCACAACAAGACACCTGTCAGCTGTACACCGGCCATATATGCGCCGTTCAACAGACAGATCGACCTAATACATTGCAGAGCTGTAGCCCACAGAGGGAGGACATCTGTGGACAGTTCCATCACGGCACTTCATTCACACATACTCATTACAACACAGTGTTGACAGTGGAATCGTCCAGAGAATGCAGATAGGGCTCCCCTCAGTCTGTTATTGACGGACACCTACTGTCAGAGATCCTCAGCAACCCTCTCACAGCACACACCGACAACATGGCTGTGGCTTAGCACATTCAATCCCTGAGACCTCCACAGTGCCCCTGCTTGACAGAGGCACAGCTCACTAGCCTCACATGTTGCCTTCTGTGACCTACTTTACAGTGGCATGGTAGCCTACTATCCTGGGGATGCAGATTCCAAGCACACTCTGGCTGAGCTGCCATTCCCTGGGGCAAGAAGCCTAGCATTGACCTCTACACCCATATGTTCAATTGTCGGATGCACAATATTTGTTGTGCTGTTCTACTGTTTGCAGGTCTTTATTGCCATAGCATTCCCTGTTCCTATGACCAACTTGTGTATCTGTGGCAGATGTTTGCATATGACGGCGATCCACTATATCACTTATGTCTCTGTGGTCATTTACTGTGTGCACTGGGCTGATTGCTGTGTTGTGGTTGGTTCCTGGACTGACACGTACAAATACCAGATATGTGTGGCCAACTGCTACACGGAGATATGGCCTAAGTGTGTGAGCATGCCCAGTTCAGCCTTTCCATGGCATGTTGTCTGACATATGCCTCATTTATCAAAGTGTGCAAGCATGCCCAGTGTGAGCTTTCCATATGTTGTACTCTGAAGTCCAACACATATTTGGGTGTGTGTGACCTTCGACATTATCGCACGTTTATGATTGTGTGCTGGGTGTCATGTTGTGTACTAACTGGCCAACTGCTTCGTGTCTGCCACAACAGGGATTATACTGTGCCTGCAGGAATTGCATGGGATACTTTGCAGACAGTTCTCAACATACTTTCATAATGACCTAACACTGTAGTACCGTATAGTGTACTGGTTCGGTACTTTCACTGTAGTGGACAGTATCCTGGGCTTTAGTCCTATCACTGCTTGACATCTTCATAGTGAGCACAACAGACTGTGTAGGGGCCAGTTGTGCACATATGACCATGTTGCAATATGTTCAGATATGGACTACCTACACCAGGCTCGTCCAACATTGCTAGTGTATTCCACAACATGGGTGGACATTGGCAAACACTAGCGATGTTCCGTAGGCCATTTCTGATGGTAGTCACAGGGTGTGTTTCTCCTTCGACACACATTGTAACTGGAGTTTGCCATTACATATGTCATGGTTGGTATACTGTGCCTCTGTCTACCTCTGACATAACAGTGATACCCAGGGTAGCCTATCATCTCCCATACACTCATCAGGATGCCTCTTGAGGGGTGTCGATATGTGGCACTCTGGCTGACCTGTACCAGGAGTTTACTGAAGTGTGAGGGTGCCTTCTGTGTTATGGATCATTCTGTACAGCTTGTCCTATGTATGTCAGTGCTGGGGTTCAGGTCTCTCATGTGCATAGCTCACTGCCATTCAGATTGTACAAGGTGCAACATGTTCATTCATTCCAGGTTGGACATGGCTTCATACATCAGGCACAGCTTTCCTGTAGCTGGGAAGGATGGCGGTGTGTGGGGCTGCAGTTTGTTTACTCAGGCAACACATGGCATCTGTTCAGGCTCTTTGCTACCCCTGGTGGGGTACTGTTGTGGACTTTACAGTTGTTGGAGGTGTCTGCTGCGGTATATCTCACAGGGGCTATTGTAGTCAGTTGTGATGCTGATGGAGGATGGCTGCAGAGCCAGAGTGAGTTCCCCTTATCTACATCTGCCAGCCTTCATGTTTGGGTGGGTATATGGTACATGTTTCTGTGAACACTACAGACACATGTTTGTCCAGTGCAGGATATTTATTACCTTTTGTACCCAGGTCTCACATTACATGTTAGGTGCCTCATGGGTTAACACCTGTGTGGTAATTTGTGGGCACTTACTGTATATCCACGGTGGTTGTCTATACACAGTTCTGTGATTAGCTTGCTGACATGGCTATGGCTACAGTTGTCTGTTTGTAGGTGGCCCTTTGTGGGTTGCTTGTGTCAGCTGGGGTCGGATATGGTGGGCTGTTTGTACTCCTCTGCATACATGCTCAGTCACAGTCCTTCCATGTTGGCCTATACCTATGGGACATGTATACAGAACGGGGGTGGGGGGGCCAAGACCAGGCCTTGTGGGATGCCACTCATATCCGCTTTGTAGTTTGACATGGATGCGGCATGTCTGACCATGTCAGTTCTGTCCTTGGTCTGCTTTGCAACCCCTCTACTGACATAGGGGTGTATATTTAAGCTGGTGAACATATCCATACTGAACACGTACGGTATTGTCTAGAAGCATGTGCACGGTCCAGCTATGCTGTGTGGACCACATAGCCCTCATCAATGACCTTAATGACTGCTTCAAATGGGTCAGACATGTTTAGGGGCCGGTTCTGCAGTTACAACAGCCACAGTGTGTAGGGTCCAGTATCAGTAGGTCCACATTAGCCTTCTGTCTGCGGTACATACTGATCCTTTCCATAGCTGTGCAGAACAAGCTTGTCAGGATCCTGGGGTGGTAGTTTGGAGTATCCATTCAGGCAACACCTTTGTTGTGATGGACCACTGTTGTTGTACACTGCTCTTTGGGTACATATCCTGTGGTAAGGCTGAAATTGGCCAGTAGTGTGATTTTGCATTCCATTACTCTTGGGGTCCATGTTGGCCTCAGCACAGGACACCATCACATACCTTTGCTGCTGTGTGTTCTGCTTTGCAGATGATGGCTGTTACCTCAGCATCTGCAATGTCAGGGGACCATCTGCTGGGATAGGTATTTTGCACTCGGGGGGGGGGGGGGGTGTTTGCACTGCACCTGACAGGTTGTATGTTAGCAATATGTGTGTGTGTTTGGTATGTTGTTTGTAATATCTGTGTGATTCGGAGCATATCTGTGGATGCCCAACATGGTTCCTACCATCAGTTGGGTAAGCCTTGTGATTATCCTTAGTGTCCTGTACGTGTTGTATCTTTATAGGTTCATGGGTTCATAGTAGGCTAGACACACTAGGCCATTAGTAAGCCTAGCTTGTCCAATTATGGCCATTTATGAGGTTCTTCACTGTGCCTCTGTCTGGTCGTGACACAGTGGGGACCCCAAGTATACATATACGGTCATCCATCCACTTGGCAATATTCCTGTTGAGGGGTGTCAGTGAGGGGCTCTGCCTACCATGGATTGGGATCCTGTTTCTGGGTGTGGGGAGCCTATGGATTATGTATCTGTCCCTCCAGCACATCTTATTTCATTATGTGTTGAGGTTGACATCTGTGACTCTCACAGCTCCAATGGCTTTGATTTCCTGTGGTGTAGCACGTCCATTACTCCTGTGTTGGACATGGCCTGGTACAACAGACATACAATGCCTCTGTGTAGGCAGTGTGTGACTGCAGTCAGCTGGGGTGTCTACAGCCAGGCAGCATATGACATATATTTCACACCCTTTATCCTGTTGGTAGGGTAACTATGAGGTCTTCCGAACTGCTGCAGGTGTCACGTATGGTACATCCCATACGAGTCATTGTACTAGATTATGGGTCTGATAAGGGAACAGTACAGCGGCACAGTGACCTCTGTTGATGTTGGTGTGAATCCTTTCATGATACGGTGTCCAGTATCAACAGTCTTCATAGCCACATTGGCATTGTGGCTGTCACATGACAGATTAATGTCGACCTGTGTCCCTAGGTCCCTGATGACTCCTTGCATACATAATGGTTTGACACCTATGTGGTACTTTGTGTGTGCCTTGTCTGGTATTTGGTGGGACATCCATACTGTCCAGTGTCTTCGGATGTCTGGGTGGGGTTCTTGTGTGTGAGAGTGTGGTCTGTTGCATGCTACAGACTGTACAGCAGTTTTGACTACAGTTATGTGCACATGGGTGGTGTCCGCTGCTTTGTGCATTGTCAGTTACCTGGCTATATGGGTGTCTGTGCTGCATATGGATACTCCCCCTCCTTTGATGTCTTGGTGCAGGTGTTGGGGCCATAACACATGGTATGTGGTATAACCTAGTAGTGCTGGTGAGGTATCACTAGGCCTTCAGCAGGCTTCTGTCACTGGACAGGCATCAATGTTCTCCATAATGGGAAGTGCCTCAGGGGCATGCATATTGCAGTTTACACATCTGGCATTGGTCTGCATTACCCTTATGTTTCCTACCACTTATGTTTTCTAGGGTGGTGGGTAGTCTTTTTGGCCTTGTCTACATATGGCTCTATGGAGGCGGCAAAGGCCTTATCCAGTATCCAGACGCACACGGGTAACAGCTGACAGCCACCCCTGTAACAGCAGCATGGCTTGTCATGCCTGACATCTCAAGCAGACACACATTACACCCTCTTGGACTGACAGCTGTAACTGTGCCAGCTGTTAAACATGAGCATTCTGTGTTTGTACTGTGGCATCATTCTTGGTGAGGGTTGGATGCTGCACACAGCCAGTGTCATCCCGCCCTGGGGTACATACTTGGAGGGACCATCCATGTCTCATTTGATGTTGACCAGGGAGGTACATCTCAGGTAATTCACACCAGCATGGACATTGAGTGCATCATATTTCTGCTTGCTTTGGGGTGACCTGCGTACTTGTGTTAAGTGGCATTTTGTGGCTACCTACAAGCAGCTTACTCTACCCTTTCCCTTGTTCAGTCTGGTGAGTGGGACAGCTGTGTTTCTGCCTATACAGACACCTATTACGACTGTATCAGGCATGTTGTTTCTCCTTCGGGCCTGTGACTGTTTGGCACACCAGCTTTGTACTATTCGTTGCATGTGCTATGTTTGAAGGTTGTGGTTGCTTGTGATCTACTTTGGAGGCATCTGTTGGTGTGGTGTGTTTGTAATTAAGGCCTCCGGGAATATTTGTCTGTGTTTATGTGTTTGGTTTACAGTTGTGGTAGGTCTATGTGGGACTGGGTTTGTGGTGTATGTGGTTACCTTCTCCTCCTGACTAGTGTTGACAGTACTGAGTTGTTGGAGCTCAACCTCTGCTTTGGATACATGGATGCATCTATCACATATGTTTGTATTTATTGCAGGATGTTGTGGTTGTCTGTGTACTTGGTACTGGCATCACATTGCCTCTGGATTCATAGGTTATACTTGTTGTGGCTGGACTTAGTGGATTGTATGTGTGGACATATGTTGTTGCCATACTACTGGTCAGTGATTACTTCCCTTTTTATGTTTGCTCTATCATGTGGTATCTTCCTCATTCTCTTGCATGGTTTGGTAATGGCTGGAGGCCAGCATGCCAAATGCCTGCGTGTATGGCATTGTGTGTTGTTGTTATTTGTGACTGCATACTCCAAGCATTCCTGGCTGTGTTCATGGAATGCCTGTATAACATGTTCTGTGGTGTGTCCCATATTCTGCACTTGCACAGGGCCTTTTGTGGATTCAACATCGGTTTTGAGGGCTGCAACCTATACTTTACACATGTTTTTCACTGTGGTATTCTAGCCAGGGACTGGGGTCAGGGTGTGTATATCCAGTGTGCTTACTCTACGGTCTGGTCTTACCGGTGAGGGGTACACTTCTCATCTTGCCATCCAGTACACATGTTGCTGATTATCACATCCAGTATGCTTACCCCTCTTGTGGGAGTAGTACATTGTTCCTGGGCATTTTGGTTTATGGAATCTGGGTAATTTTCTCCTACTGTGTTGGTGCTAGTACAATGCTACCGGTGTATGTCTGGGTATTTTCAGTCGAGCAATATAATGTGGTTTGGGGGGCTTGATATATTCATGTATTCCGACATAGGCCAGGTGCTGTTCCTGGTATTAGGACAGTGGTCTGCAGCAGGCTATATACTGCGAGGCAGTTTTAGCCATTGGTATTTGACCATGGATATTCCATGCTGCTTCTTGTTGTGGTACCAACATGGGGTGTGGTTATCCTTGCCATTTCTTGCTAGTCACCCTCCTTTTGTAGCTTGTTCCATGTTTTGCGGCTGTACAGCACAGTATGAGGTGTGACCTGGTAGTGTTAGGGTGCTGATGTGAGCCTTGCCCAGTTCTCTATTACAGGACTGGTATCTACATTCTCCTTACTGTGTGCATTTACACTGCACACATCTTGCTGTTTGTACATCTGTCATGGAGTAGTATTACATCTAGGTTCCTATCCCTTGTAGAACCTATGAGGTTGGGTTTGTGTTTTGAGACTTACCTATTCAGGGCATGCTGTGGGTACTGACAGCCTTTGCCAGTATCCATGGGGCATGGCATGATAGGTGCATGCCACCCCTAGCAGGTGGTGCATCATGTCAAACTCCGCATATCTTCCCAGCCTGTAAGGCATTGGCTCCCCTTTGACTGACTGCATTACTTCAGCCAATTATTGTACTTGATCTTCTTGTCTTCATAGTGTGGCATTATGCTTGGTGAGGGTGAGATGTTAGGCAGGGTTTTCATGTTTGCATATACTAGATGGTGTTACATTGCTTAACACATGGCAATCATGCCTCAGGTGGTGCTGCAAGGCTGCCTCTGTCGGATGAACATACTACACTCCCTGTACATGTTTGAGAGCAGGTTGTGTCATGTTAGGCATCCCTGTTACTATATGAGTGAGTCAGAGAGGGGTATCATTCCCAGGGTTCCTACTGAGCCAGTGTATGTGCTATGCGTTGCCTCTTTGCCAAGGCCAGGGCATACTGGGCACGCCTCCTTCTGCCTACTGGGGCAGGCTCAGGTTGTTCCTCCTCTGAGTCACAATCTGCCTGTGATGGCCTTGGCAATGGTGGGGGGCTGTTTGGCCCGGCCCTATGCTGGTCCTGCTGCAGCTGTTTTCGCAAGATCATATTATGTAGCATAGCGCATACCATGACAATTTGGGTACATGTAGTTGGTGTGTACTGCAAGGCTCCACCAGATGTGTCCAGACACTGGAAACGTGACCTGAGCAGCCCAAAAACACGCTCTATCACATTACGTGTTTGTGCGTGTGCCTCATTATGGCGTTCCTGTTCAGGTGTGTGTGCGTTTCTGATAGGTGTCATCAGCCATGGCTCCAGTGCATAACCTGCATCCCCCACTAGGTGTCCGTGTGGGATGTCCCCATTGGCAAATGTCTGGTACAGCTGCGTCAAATGCCAGATGTGGGAATCGTGATAACTCCCAGGGCAGCCAGCACACACATTCATTATTATGCCCTGGGCATCACACACAACCTGGCAGTTGATGGAGGGGAAGCCCTTGTGGTTAATGTAGGCCCTACCCCACTCACCAGCTGGTGCTTTGATGCGTATGTGCGTGCAGTCTATAGCACCCAGTACCTCAGGGTATTCCGCTATTTGCTGGAAGAGACACATATTGTTGGCCAATACCTCACGGGCATTGGGGAAATATACATGATCACCGACATGTGCTGACATGGCATCCAGGAACTGGTGTAGTACCCTGGAGGCTGATGCCTGTGATATCCCCATCATATCGCCAGTTGGTCTCTGGAAGGTACCTGTTGCTAGTATTCTTAGGCCAACACATACCTTGGTCTCCACTGGGATGGGTTCCCCTCTGTTGGTTCTGTGTGTGAGGCGTGGCCTGCACAGCTCAACAATTTGCTGCAGGAGCTCTCTGTCCACTCTATAGCGCTCTACTATCTCCAGCTCATGTAACCCGTGGTAGGTGACCCTGGGCCTGTACACTCTTCTCCGTCTCCTCACTGTGGGTTGTCTGGCACCATCTGCATTGTCACCACCCTCAGCAAGTCGCCTATGTCTCATTATGACAGCTATGGCAGCCCCTAACATTTCTGCTCTGAGTGAAGCTTTTTCAGTTTTCACTTCTATTAGCTTACTCCTGTCTTGCAGTGTCTCTTAATGGAAACATCCCGCACTACTGTTTGCAGAGTTTTAAGTGCTAGGCTGGGCTACTATTCTGCCTGTGTAATTGCCTGCTTCTAATTGTTTTCACCTGCTAGCTTCAGCAGTTATCCCTGCTAGCTTCCTATTAATTATTTTGCTTCCTTTTTCCTCTCTGTTTCCTCAGGGGGGAGCAACTTGCATACTATCTGAAACACGCACACAGTGGCTTACATGCGCGCACACGTACTTACACAGTTCAGAATCTACTTATTCGGGTTTAAATGCGCGTACACCCGCGCAAACACTGTTACACGTCTTACAACAGCCTCCAACATACTCAGCCTGCCTTACACGCGTGCACACCCGCGCAAACAGTGTTAAACATCTCCCAACATGCTCCCACATGCTCACACTGCCTTACACGCGCACACACTGTCCTACTCGCGCTTCATGGTGCGCACATGCACGGCAGCAAGAAACTTTGGTGTAGGTTACAGTGTACACCTTCCATTTCTTGACTTTCCATGACTTATCTAGTGGCACACCTCTTTCCATGATCTGTGCCTGTCATCTGTCATGTTACACTGGCCTCCAATGAACTGCATTTCTTTCTACCATTCCCCCCTGTGATGTCACCTATCTCCTACTCTATTCCTCCCCCTTTTGTATCTCTTACACTACTCAGACTGTGCTCATTTGGTATGTGACTGTGAGATTCAGTATCCGAACCCTCATTTACATGAGATTGCCTACTAATGCTTAGTTACATGTCTTAGACTCAGCTTCCCCCCTTAGCAACCACTACACGGTGGCCATGTTGGTTTTAGTCTGCTGGTCCCTGCATTGTAAATCCATGTATTGCATAATACCCACATTTGTGGGTTTATAACCTTCATTTTTATGTTTTATACAGCGCAGCCCGTTTGCGCGGGGCTGCGCTGGGTTTAAACATGGGCGATCGCCGAAAAAAAAAAATTATATTTTTAATATTTTTACATCGGGTTATCTTTCCAATGGCCACATATTTGGCCATTGGCATGCTGCCTGAATCATATGCAACCTTTTTTTGGAGCTGACATCGCTCCGTTGTGGATTTTGCAGAAATGTACTCAGTTGTTAACTGAGTACATTTCTGCAGCTAAAACGTCTCCTACACGGACTGGTTTCTGCTTCGTGGATTGCTAATATACCTCATTTGCATACCTTTCGGATGCAAGTGAGGTATTTAGCATGTCCACGCCCAGTCCGTGTAAGAGACATTTTAGCTGGTCTCTTACACGGAGTTTAGGGCTGTTCCTGGATCGCGAGGCTTGCATGGAGTGTTGCACGTCTCTTACACTCCGTGCAAGCCTTCGTGAATCCTGCCCAGACTCCTTAAATACATCAACCAATTAAACATCCAATTAATTGCAAAATAATAAAAACCTTTATCTGTCAATCATTTTGCATTCCTTCCAGTTCCAGTAAAACAAGCATGAACCACCAAAAACAAGGGTTCCTTGAGCAGGAGGACAAAGAAAAGGAGAATATCAGAACAGGAAGACAAATTGGATATAATGTGGCATCAGAAGTAAAAACATTAATATAAACCATTTCTTCTTTTGCCTTAAGTGAACCTCAGATAAGTTTATTGAATAGAGGGCTCTCTTTTATACCGGCAGAGAGTTCAGACTTTGCTGATGTTGTCTTTGGACTCAAACTTTTTGCTCGTAATGTCATGTTAAAATGTTTATTTCCCTTTGAATCGAGTAAGTTCAAAAGACATATCATTTTTAATGTGCCTACTCATCCTCTTTTATAGGCATTTATAAAGGTCATGAATTGGAGGTTTATGATTTATTATATTCTAAAGGTAAAAAGAATAAAAATGTTTTTAATTTAACTAAGGAACAATATATAGCTTTAGATGAACTAAAATATAAAGAGGACATCCAGATATGCCCAGCTGATAAGGGGGTGCTATTGTTGTTATGGATAGATCTTTTTATGTAGGTAGGATGCAATTTATTTTTACTGATGAGGGCACTTCTCTAACAAATGTGCAAATTAACAATTTAAATAGAGAAATACATAAAAATCTTTATGATAGTTTGATGACTGGTCTGTTAACATATGATTTGTTTATGTTTTTAAATGTTGTTGAACTTGTTTTGCCTGTTTTACATGGTCTGCAAAAAATCCATAAGGATTCGCAGGAGCCACCAATGCTACCTGTAGTTTCAGGGTGAGGTTGGCTAACTGAACACTTATCAATTTAAATTAAAGATAAGTTAAAATCTGTTTTAACTAAGGCACCAGCAGTACCAAAAGATACTAAAGATTTTTTTAAGTAGCTTATATGAATATATAGAGGAAAAAAACAGATGTAGATCAAACCCTCTTTGTTACTATGGACATTGATACACTTTTTACTGTTATACTGAATGACTACGGTACAGAGGCAGTTTGTTCCTTTTTATCTAGTAATAGTGAATATTCTACTAATCAGGTTAATCTGTTATGTATGTTGTTAGATACTGTGCTTACCCACAATGTTTTTATATTTGAAGGTGAATATTTTCTGCAAAAGTTGGCGGTAGCTATGGACACAGCATGTTCCAATATTGACAATGACATTGTTTTAGTGTATTGGGAAGCAGAATGTATTTTAAAGTCATCCAAATTTAATACTAATATTTTTTATAAGAGATTTGTGGATGACGTGTTTATGTTATGGAAAGGCACAGTTTTTTGAAGAGTTGAATTGTTTTTTGAAAACTTAAACTTCAGTATTGACTTTTTAAGGTTTACAGCCAGTTGGTTACCTTCAGAGACAGACATTTTAGATGGGAAACTGTGTAAAGATGATAAATGTTTTATTAATACTAACATTTATAGGAAATTGTGTTGGAAAAATAGTATTCTTCACCATACAAGTATGCACCCTAACTGTATCTATCATAATGCCTTGTATCAGAATGTTGAGACTGCATACAGATATAACAGGGCTAAATGAGGTCTATAGTATAACTAGTAATGATTTTCTAGTGAGAGGCTATAATAAGTAAGAAATTTATGAAGCTCTTAAAGAAGTTAGAACTTTAAGGGAAAGGAGCGAGAAACTATATTTTTCCAGCAAGAGTGGTCAGTTATCAGATAAAGATAGATTTGCTGAAACTAAGAAGGATAGTATTACCCTTACATTTACTAGTAATGTGAGTCTGATTTGTGATACAATTAAACATACTTGGCCTATTTTAATGGCTGATCAGGGTATTAGTAACATTGTTGGAAATCAACCGAGCTTTTATTTTAAAAATTGTCTAACTCTTAAATAAAGGTTATGTTTTTTCTACTCATGGTTTTAAACAATTGGTTTCTGATAGGATAGGTACCGTCCCTTGTAGACTTTATAAAACCTTTAAATTTATTTTTTCCAAACAATTGCTTCATACGTCCCAAAACTGGCAATATAGTTTGTCCTAGAATATATGCAGACTGTCTGAGTAAAGATCGAGTATATTTAGTGATTTGTAAGTCTTGTTCCTGCTTTTATGTAGGAAAGACTAATCTCTGTCTGAAAGATAAAATATTGGAACATGTTGGTGACATTCACAGGAATGTCACCATGAGTGCTTTAGCCAAACATGTAAATAGCAGTCCTGGACATTCTTTTGTTTTTATAGTGTTGCAACTTATTTCAAGGAACATTAGGGAAGGGGATATTATTAATGGAATGGAGTATGAAGAATTAAGATGGACTATTAAACTACAGGCTACCAGAGACTTTGGATTGAATGATGAAACCAGTACTGAAAATGCATAATTTACATCGAGAACAGCTTTTAGTTGTTTTGTAATTAATTGGATGTTTAATTGATTGATGTATTTAAGAAATCAGGGTTTTTGCTGTTCTGTTATTATGGTCTGAATGCTTTAGGTATGAAAGCACTCAGTGAATAAACTTTTACAACTAACCCATTTGTCATGGTGACTAGTCTTCATTTTTTCTGAGAATTACACTGTTGACAGGTAATCTGGTTAAAGAGGGACACAGCAGAAAGAGAACACCAAAAGAATGCAGATGTCACATGTATAATACTCCAAATGAATCTACAAAACATAAATGCACACAGAACTAGGTGACATTCAACATAAAAAGCTGATACAATGTCTGATACATAAACTGCAATTTGAGAATAGCAGCACAGTCATATGGGTGAATAAAGAGAAGTGAAACAAGTCAGATAGTTTGCATGTGATGCAGTATATATAATAAGTAATGTGGGATGTGAGTCACATGCCAGTAGGAAAAAGGCTTAATGAAGTAGCAGGTCTCTGTGCCTCATCTTTGCTTCCATTCCTTAGCCTGATACATCCAGTTGTTTAAACAGTTCATTTAAGAACAGAAGACATCTGCTTGGTACACTTTTACTAGTGCTAACACTCTTCTGTAAATTAATGCAGGCTATTACAAAAATGCACAGACGTTTCATTGTCCTGAGTAACTATAGGTACAAAGCACTATTTGTGGAAAAATGCATATAACAGCTCATTTCAAGTCAGTAAAACAGCAAATATAAAAGTGTGTATTAATGTGTTCAAACATACACTTATACATAACCATGAACCAGATATCAAGAAAAAACAGACATAATTCCTGATTGTCTTGAAGCAGAGACAAAAATGATTAGCGCAAAGCAGTTAGCAATGTCTCATTTATCTGCAAGTTACATCACTCCACATAAGAGGAAATATCTCACCTAAACCGGTACTGCTGTCTGAGAATCAGCCGTGTTTAATTGTTGCACCCTTGCTTGTGTTTGCCTTTTATTATGTTTCATTTTTGCATTAACTTGGAAAATTCTTTGTTGGTGCTCTATAAAAAATAGGCTATATTCAGCTGGTCAGTGTGACAGGTGGTCAAGAAATTAAATAAATAATTGAAAACCAACTTAAATTGTCACTGAATAGCTTGACCTACTGGCACTGCAAGTGGTACGTGCAACTAGCAAACTAGTTCCCAGAGGGTCAGCACTGAATTGTTGAAAAAAGGTATTAGCCAACTCTGCTTCTGTTTTTCTGCCTGACGAGAGCCCTTGGAGGAAGCTATTTGACTAATCCAAGCAGCTAAGATAAGGGGGCGTGCTGACAGATATCTATAGAAGGGCCATGCTGCTTTGTGCACCTGTGGCTACCAGTAACATTTGTTGATAGTTTTAAAAATGTGAAGATCCACCATTATTTCAATCAAACTGGTAACTTTTACTTTGAATAACATAGCAGCTCAACATTACCACTTCACTCATCTCTAACAGTCTGCCCCAAGGCATAGAAATGTAATGCACTATGGAATGCATACAGTCTTAAAATGACAATGTCATACAGCGGTCTTAAAGTGGCAATACCTATAGTACATATTCACTATATATGCAAACAGTCTAGCAGCTTTATTCCATTAACCATCACATATCCCACGGACAGAAAAATCTTGTTTTATCAAAATCATAAAGAAAGGCCTGCACAAGTGATGCACTATACAGTCAACACTGTGCACTGATCCTGAAAATACATATTGTTAAAGAATACAAGCAATAGGATTATTTGCAAAACACTTGGAAATACTTTACTTGCAAGAAGTTGTATGACTTGTTACCTGTCTTCATTATTCTAGTAAAGCTTCGGAATTCCTTTAATGTTTTGATTTCATAACCACTCCTAGTCATTCGATTAATGCCAGAAGTGGAAGAAGACACAGAATTGGAACATGTAGAAGGAAAACTTTGAGAGAGACTATTATAACTTGCTTTAGTATTTTTACAGTCACTAAAACAGAATTAACAGCATGAGGAACAGGAAGAATCAGTTGCATTGTCTGGACAGCACATGATCTGTCACTGCAGACATTCAAACTCAAATGTCTTCCTTTGTCTGAAATATTTGGCTGAGATGTCTCTTGTTATTCCTGTCTCACACATGTTCAATTGGTTCTGAGGAGCACTGTATTCAGCCTGTACTCATCAGTTACTAGTCAAACATATCTTCCATTTTGCCTAACTATGGTACCATCTTACTTACACAAAGACAGCAGCTATCTTTTGCCAAGGACCTTGTGGTAAGGGGGATGGCATTAAGAGTTCTCGTATATGGGATGGTTAGATCCAACACTTTGGCACTAAATTTGCAATGTCATGGCTGATGTTTGGCCAACACATTGACATTTTAGCTCTTTTTCAATATTTAGTGAAACATTGATGACCTCGGTGAATTTGACATGGCACTTGTGTTCACTGAGATGAGGGTAGTGTATTCAAGCCATCATGCCCTACTAGCTGTGCTCTGACTGTAAAGTACTTATGCATAAATGGTTTGGTTAATACACATCAATTTGGCCACCAGACACACCTGTTTTGTTATACCTTACAACTGCCAATCATTTGCTTAAGCTTATCTAGTCTGTTAGCAGTTCGATTTGTCATAATGCTCTGCACATAGACAGGAAAGCCTTCTTCGATATCAGATAATAGCCATTGACATAAACGGACTTCTGGATAACATATCCAGAGCAACCAGCTGTTTTACAGGCACATGAATTGATTATTGAACCGTCTCAATCGCATTATTGGTCTTTGACAACTGGCTTTCACTTTATCTAGGTTGTAGGAACTTATGAGTAGAACCAATGTTTTTTTGTTGTCCTGGAGTTGGAAACTCTTGGGAAATAATAGGTATCTGTAGAAATGATGACAGGTCCACACACACACACACACACACACACACACACGCGCACACACACACACACACACACACACACACACACACACACACACACACACACACACACACGCACACACTTGAAAGGCAGTGTCTTTCTATCCATGGCTATCTCTGTTAAGCATCAGGTTGCATTTTGGAGCAATTGACACCGATGTAACACTGGATTATTCATTTACATAATGTGCACCCACACTGTTAGCAGCTGCACTCACTGTTGTCAGTTTAGTGACATCATATAGTATGCAACCACAACCACAAAAACAATATCTTCAACGCAGTTCCGGTACAATTAAGGCTGTCTTGTATACCCACGGACCTGACTGGTCCTATAATAATCCAATGTAAAAGACTGAATATTGAAAAATAAATGTATTGCAAAGAACACAAAATAACATAAAATAATAAATTATGGAACATAAACAGAATTAAAAGGTAACTGCTTTCATAATTTCCATAATTTATTATTTTGTGTTATTTTGTGTTCTTTACAATAAATTTATTTTTCAATATTCAGTCATTTACATTGGATTATTATAGGACCAGTCAGGTCCGTGGGTATACAATCAGCCTTAATTGTACCGGAGCTGCATTGAAGATATTGTTTTTGTGGTTGTGGTTGCAACTTGTGTTTCATTTTTTGGTTATTAGACATCATATAGTATGTCAGCACTAGAGCTGCCATTAGCATTTCTTTTATACTGATGAATACTTGGGCTTGAGCATGTCTCTATGACTATGGTACATCTTTCTCTATCAAGTCTGTTAAAGGATGTAACACAGCTGACAGATCTGGCACAAACTTATTTTAACTTGGTCACCCAAGATGGACTTTGTAACTTGGTTATTGGTCTGCCCTTGCTTGTTTCAGGTCTGATTCCATTAACACTTACTCCGTGATCAAAGTAATGAAGCTCTGTCTTACTAAAACAGCATTTGTCTTGGTTTGGATTTAACCCTGACTTTTTGATAATCTGAAGCACTGCCTCTAACCTCGAATAATTTCTCCCTTGTTGCAAACCAAATACTAGGATGTCATCTATAACCACATCAGCACCATATGCCCATTGCATAACTCATTCCCCGGGATTCAGTAAAGCAATTTTACCTTGTCAGAATAGTGTAGCAGCTTCTGCATGGAATATGGCCACTGAGCAATCCAGTAAACAAGGCTGGGGGTGTGCACAAGCCTGCCATCACTATTCTGACATGGACACCACTGAATAATGCTAATTACCTCATTTGCTGTTGAAAACCATGCAAATGAGGTGAATTAGCAATTCAGTAAACAGGCAGGCATCCGTGTTAGAGCAGTGTGCGTTGCAGAAATGTATTCGGTTACTAACCATGTACATTTCTGCAAAAATTAAAACAGGGGCATGACAGCTCAAAGTAAAGTATGTATTATAACTATTAGGCATGCCAATGGACAAAAATATGGCCATTGGCATGGGAAACAGTTTCAAAATTATGAAAATCAAAGTTTATTTTTTTGGCCAGTTTTAGACGTTTAAGCATAGTGCAGTGGTGTGCAAACAAGACTGTGCAGACAATATGAATAAAATGTAAAAAGACAATTTTAAGTGAAAAGTGCATTTTGCCATTATAGTGGGTAGCATGCAGAACCAAAACAATAACAGTTAACACTGGGTGCTAAGGAGATAAACTCCAGTGTTGTGGTGCAAAATGGGACTAATGCAGTGGGGTATGCAAATGAGCTAAATGTATTGAATAGCAAAATGGTAGATCATGTCTGCCTGCACCTAACCATGTAGGAGCTAGAATGCTGCAGTGTAAGCAGGAGAAGCAGCTGACATGAAAAGGGTGTGTGTCATGCTTGGAGTAAGCACATTGGAGCTCTGCTGCCTCTATTTCTGCTTACATAAGCACAGCTAAGCAAGGGGGTGTGTCTGAGCTATTTCATGAAATGCTGAGCATGTTTGCATCCCCAGGAGGGTCTTTTCTGCACAAAACTATTTACTATAGTTGCAGGGGTTTGTGTGGTGTGCTGCTGCGGGGCTTAAACACAAGGGAAACAAGAAAAAAAAACATCAGGAACCAAGTGAAGTGTTTACATTTGAGCAGTGGGTTTGCAAGGCACTCAGTGGGGCTTAGAAGGAGTGAGAAGTGGAAGAAAAAAGAAAATACAATGGGAAATAGCAGAATAAAGGCACTCAAGTACAAATAATATAGCTGACAGGTGGAATGAATCATAGTCATCCAATCACAGAGGAAGCATCTGCAGCACAACAATATAAACTATGCAAACACCTTAGTCTGGTTTTTCCCACAAACTCTGCACCATTGGTGTACACACTCGGGGGGATTTTAACTGACAAAATGTTAGGGGTTGCTGTCATTTTGATACATCAGTATGTGCTAGAGGCTGAGGGCGGTGAGGAGGATAATGCTGACAACTGCCTCAGACTAAGGAGGAGGAGAAGAATTTTCAGACCCAGGGTAACTTACCAGAGGCTACATAATCTGGAGATACTAGAGCGCTATAGGGTGGACACGGGCATACTTCAGCAACTCATCCAGCTGTGCCAGCCTCACCTGAGACCCACAGCCAACAGAGGGGAACCCATCCCAGTGGATACCAAGGTATGTGTAGCCTTAACAATACTAGCGACAGGTACTTTTCAAAGACCTACTGGGGACATCATGGGGGTCTCACAGGAATCTGCATCCAGGGTACTCCACCATTTTTTGGATGCCATGCTACCACATGCCGGTGAGCACATTTACTTCCCCAGCATACCTGAGGAGAGGACCAGCAATATGCACATCTTCCACTGTGTAGCAGACTACCCAGAGGTACTGGGTGCCATAGACTGCACACATATCCACATCAAAGCACCACCCAGTGAGCAAGGTAGGGTCTGCTTAAACCGCAACAGCTTTCACTCCATCAAATGCTAGGTCATGTGAATTGCCCAGGGCATTATCATTAATGTGTGTGCTGGCAGCCCTGGAAGCTATCACGACTCCCACATCTGGCATTCCTCACAGCTGTACAAGGGTTTTGCCAGGGGAGACATCCTGTATGGCCATCTGGTGGGGATGCTGGCTATGCACTGAAGCCGTAGATGATGACACCCATCAGAAATGCACACTTGCACACTCAAGAATGCCATAATGAGGCATACACACAAACCAGGATCATTATAGAGCATGTGTTTGGGATGCTCAAGTCATTGTGCTGCTGCCTTGACTTATCTGGTGGAGCCCTGCAGTATTCTCCAGCCACATGTGCACACATGTTCATAGTCCGTGCCATGCTACACAATATGATCGTGTGGAAATAGCTGTGGCAGGAACAGCATGGGGAAGGGCCACACAGCCCCCCACTACTACCAAGGTCCCCACAAGCCCAGAGGGATTGGGAGGAGGGAACCCCCTGAGCCTGCTCCTGTAGACAGATGGAGACATGCCCAGTATGCCTTGGCCTTGGCAAAGAGGCAACACATAGCACATACATACTGACACTGTAGGGACTCAGGGACTGACACCTCTCTATGACTGACACACACAGCAAAATGGATGCCGCCCACATCACACTACCTATACCTTACCATGTATAGGCAGTGTACTGCATGCATGCAACATAGGCAGCCCTCAAGCACCATCCTCACAACTGCTGCATGCACAAGGTAAGTCAGTCTTCGTAACAATAAATGAATGGAGTAGTATGTTCTGGTAGCATATCTATGGTATCGCTGCATGCATGCAAGGGAATGGAGTGGCCTACTGGGATAGCAGCAGACAACTGACAGCTATGTGGGACACCAGGAAATGTTTGCCCAATACTGGCTTCCCCACACTATGCAGTAATAACCAAGGTGACAAATCCCACTGCAGTATATGTGGGGGGCCAACTAACTGGGGGGGGGTCATAGATCACATACATGGATGTCAATGTGAGGGTCCCATACTCATCCCTCAGCCTCACCCAGCAAGTCAGCCATAGAAAACCATAAGGAAATGCCTGGCAAAGGCCCACAAATGGCAACAATGATGTTACACAGTGATATTACAGCAGGTCTTGCAGTTCCAGTAAGGCTCTAAAAGATAAGAAGTCATCTGAAACTCAAATGTATGCCATTACAATCTGACCTGTGGTCTTTAGTGATATGCCTCTATTCTCCAAGACAGGGCACAATACTATGCTAAATGGAACCAAAATGTAAAGCAAATATCAGCACAGTCTGTGCAAATGTGTACAGTTGACAGGTGTGCCCCCCCCCCCCACACCCATATTCCCATAGAAATGCAGTAATATCTATGTTTGTAGGGAAATAGCAGCAGAGCACACATTGCCAAGGCTGTCCCAATCAACATGATAACTTGTTGCATGTCCACAATATGCAGGGGTCAATGAGCTATGTATATGTGTGGTTAATACTGTCAGGATGTGACCAGCACTTACTCCCAGCCATTGTGTCTTAGTGGCCTAGGTACAGTACTGTGATTGGCAGGGCCATGTTCCAAGAACTGCAGTGCCAACTATTTTGCATATCAGCTACACTTATGGTAGGAGTTGTACACACTGTTCAGACATCAATATCTGTTACTGGAGGAAAGCTGGACAGGTCATGGACAGGGAGCCAAACATATGAACAGGACACACCTTGAAGTAACCTAAACAGTGCTTACCATACCTCTCAACTGTACAGACCTATTGCAGAATGTCCAGAGATTTGCATCATATTTGTGGTCTGTATATCATGAAATAGTGGTTGTCTGGCAATTCATTGGCAAATCACGTAAGATTGAGGTCAGAAAATATTGACAGATTGTAGTGTCAGATTTCATACCCTATAGAAAAATGCATGCTAATGCAAAACCTGTTATTGCATCACCTTTCTAGGTTTGTAAGGCCAATACTTAAAAATGGTCCCTATAGTTAGGCTTTTGTCCCCCAATTACCTATGGCTTTGTCCAAATGTCTGGCTCTCAGAAGTTGAGAGGTATGGTGCCTAGTAGGACAGCAGGTACCTGAAGGTCAGTGAACTGCCAGTATATAAAAGGCTGCCACCTTTCTGTGTCAGCACTGACATGTCACTGGCCAACAGCCATACCCCTGGATTGACAGAGGTTGTCACAGAAGGAGCACAAGTATGCCTTGTATATCTATTCTGCTTATCCTAACATTGCATTTGCCTGCCAACTATTTGCAAAACAAGAAAGGGTCATGTCGAAACAGCAATGACAGACAGTGGGGAAGCAGACATCATACTCATAAGAGAAAGCAAGCAATTATCAAACCGGTCTCCCAACTGTCTATGCTTGGCAGAACATTATTAACACCCTGTCCTCATGTGTGGGCCCTTGTCTAACTGTCATATATGGGCCTGTCCAGATGTCAGTCTGTGACAGTATGACAGCTAGGCCCACATGTAGCCTCATAATAACATATTGCAACACAAACCATCTAAGGGCCACAGAAAATGTAGTGGTACAATGATGGACAACCTGCTAAATAGGTACACTCAGAGGTGTGAAGTCCACAACCTCATGTGTGATGTTACGGCATTTACCCTGCTCACATCAGAATTACAAATACATAACAGTAGCCACTGTGGCTGTAGCCTGTGACTGGACTGCAGAACGACAAAGAGACACACATAAGATGAAGGGGACCTACTGACCTGACAAATGGAGAATGTACACACCCGAATAAATTGTGCAGTAAAATAGGTGCCATGCAGTGTATGGAGTCAGTAAACATCACCTGTAAATACACAACACACATCCATGTAATTGGAGGTCCACAACAAAACCAAAACCAAGGACCCCTCAGAGGAAAAAAGACATGGGAACTCCATAAACCTACACACCACAGACCATGTAGACTCCACACACCAGGGTCTTGCAAACACTAAGGCCTTACTGCAAACCCCAAACAGCATCCCTACACAGATGGACTAACAGCACTGTCCCTCTACCCTGTTCCATACAGACTCTGCTGAGCTGACTCCTGTCTGGCATACAAAGCAATCCAGACCCTGCCTTGATGGGACTGTTGCACATCTGGAAGTCAAGGCCCAGTCCATCAACCTGTAGGCGCAGCATCAACCTGGGTTGTGATATCAGTATGGCTTGTCGATGCAACAGATATATCTCCCACACACTCTCCCATCTGTGGAATACACTCCCTGTCCACAGCAAGCCAAATGCCTCAATACCCCTAGTGATGTGCTCCCTGTATAAGTGCACAGGAAACACAAAATACAGTCCTGTGATTTCACCTGTGTCTCTGCTGGACAGGGGCTCTATGTGCTGACATGTCATGTCTTAACATGGGCTACACTGTCATCTGCTTGGGCTATAAGGGCTTCAGGGCCAATACCCTACTAATGTCATAGCAACCTATCAAGCTATACACAACTGTCTGTCAGTGGTTCACCACATTACTCTGTACTGCTCTGCCACTAACATACCTGAAAGTCACAGTGCTATGTGGAATATACTACACATATAATAGACATTTTTGCACAGTAGAATGCACTCTGTACCCATACCCATACCTCTCAACCTCTGACAGCAAGTCATCTGGACAAGGTTATGAATAAAAGTGGGACAAAGGCCCAATGATAGGCATGTGTTGTAAATATTGCCCTTACATACTGAGAAAGTTGGTAGAATAACGGGTTTTGCATTAGCAGGAATTGTCTGAAGGTTATGAAGTCTGAAACACTAATGTCTGTCATTATTTTGTAACATCAGTCTTCAATTATATGCAACTAATGTGCCATACAAACACAAGTTTACATACGTGTAGACTGGACAAAACTAGACAAACACCTGGACAATCTGTGAAAAACTGTACAGTTGAGAGGTATGGGCCACACCAGGATATGATTTTTCATGTAAGAAGAACCACACAAGCAGGAGACCCCCAGCCAGTATATCACCAAGTTGCTGAACTGTTTACACAGCTGCATCAGTCAACTGGCTGTAACCACACCTCTCAACTGAACGTTTTGGGCAAGAATGTCTATAGTTGGGCTCATAATATTGGTCTGTGCATCATACATCTTGTATTCCTCTGGTAAAGCACTGTGATGATCTGAGGATGTCCGTCACTAGGTAATGACACAGTACATTTCAGTGTCAGACTGCAGATATGTCAGAAAAATGTCTGCTAAAACAAACCCTGCACCTCTAGCAAATTCCTGTTTACTTTTGAGAGGTATGGTTGTAGCACATAAAACCCCAGACTGGAATACAACTATGTCTAGAATGGAGTCCCAATCTCACTATAAAAGGTCATACTGGGCATGCTCCTACAATTAGAGAATCGCAGGCCATGTTGGAACCCACATCAGACTATATAACTGCATTGCGCATATATGTCTTTGCATACAGACAGCTAAGTACACCTTAACTGTCCTTACACACACTCATCAGACAGGATTACCCTCAGCTAGCTGTAGGTGGCCCATATGTTATATACCTGCATCTGTTGCATGTGTTACACAGACATATATATGGGCAACATATAACAATATGTCAAGCATAAACACACATAGACGTGGGGAAGAGAGAGGCAGACAGTGATAGAGAGAGAGAGAGAGAGAAACAGGGGGAACACAGAGAGTGAGTCATACACAGGGATACCCTGAATGGCATAGAGTGATGTCCTGCTGCAGACAGTGGCATACCGGTCATAATGAGTCACACATTCCAGCATGAAGGTGAGCTCCATTGTGTAATAGTACTGAGGTGGTGGTTATAATATCACATCACCTGCCTTTGTGTGTGTATGTCTGTAGGTTTAAGCATTAAGAGTACGTTCCCACTCACTACACTTCTCATTGCCCTACTTCACAAGATCGGCTGATGTCATTCACCTTAGAAGTACCATTCGACACCTGTCAGTCCTATAAGCTCTGTAGCACATGCGATAACTGTGCAACACTATAGTACAAATAACTAGACAGGTAGGGGTTCTAATCTCAGTCCTGTCAAGTGAGTGTGTGTGTGTGTGTGTGTGTATGTGTGTGTGTGTGTGTGTGTGTGTGTACTTTAGCAGTCCTGCTGATATCATTGCCCTTAGAAGTACCTTTGGACAGCCCTCGGCCCTATAAGCTCAGTATAGTACAGATACCTAGATAGGCAAAGGTTCTATTCTCAGGTCTGCCAAATGTGTGTGTGCATGTTTGTAGGGTAATGTATTTTGATGCCCTTCCCAACCAGTACAATTCCCATTGCCATACTTTACAAGGGCTCTTGATGTAATTCACCTTAGATGTACCTTGGAACACTGATAAATCCTATAATCTCCATGTTGCATGTGATAACTGTGTAACACTGTAGTGCACATAACTAGTTAGGTTGGGGTTCTAAACTCAATATTAGCAACTATGATAGTGTGTTTGTGTGTGTGTGTTTGTGTGTGTGTGTGTGTGTGTGTGTGTGTGTGTGTGTGTGTGTGTGTGTGTGTGTGTGTGCGTGCGTGTGTGTGTGTCAGATGGCTCTAACATGTTAAGGGCCTCTGAACCCTACCATTGGCAATCCTAATAACCCCTGTAATTGTCACCCAGTTGAATAGTAGTGGCAGACACTGCCACACTACATTACCTCCATGCTATTTGTGTTATGTATCTAGCACTATCGTTCATAAGTCTGTGTAGGTAGGGGCTGTGCTCAGCCCTTTGTCAGCTGCCCCATGTACAGGATTATGACTCTGGGTGCACTACCAGCATGAGAGGCCAGACATGCATATGAGTTAGCAGACACGCATGCTACTCAGGTTAGACTAACACAGGCTGACCTGTGCCAGGAATAGATACGCCAAACCTGTCATACACAGTACCAGGCATAGCCTTATCAACTGCATGAACACACCCGGTAAACATGTCCATATACAGCTGTACCCTGGATATGAAAAGGTCACTGTGTTTCCACTCCTCCTTACTCATCATTGCTACTGTCAGCAGGCCCACAGCCTGCAGATGCACAGACACCTGGAACACAAACAGAATACAGTATGTGACATTACAGTCAGTCAGCAGTACTAACAGCAATAGTGCATCATGGCTTACAAGGTACACATACCTAAATGAGTACCCATAACAATTGCCAGTAGACAGCACTTTACACAGTATTACATTGCTACACTGTACTATATTCACCCTGTGCATCAGACCCATATGAGCATGTCCCTGCATCAATGGTATGGATAACAGGGTTGTGGCACAAGTATCATCACATGCAAAGGTTGTGGTGTGGGATTGCCAGAGGCCAAGGCTGGGCCATATGGCTGACATTGTGTGTGTGTGTGTGTGTGTGTGTGTGTGTGTGTGTGTGTGTGTGTGTGTGTGTGTGTGTGTCTCTGGAGGGGTGGTGTTCAAATGGGTCATGTAGAGGAGCTGTGCATGTCTGGTGGTGACCGTCCTGATAGGGATGTATGAGTGTTTGTCTGCACACCATCAAGCCATGTGGATGCCTGACACAGGGCTATGTTGGACAGCTTTGGACAATACCTGGCAGGATGTATGGTTCACTGTCTCCTGGCAGAGACACGGGAACTGGTTCTGCCAGAAGTCTGGCACCACCAGGCCCAAGAACAGATGCAGTACTACTCCCGATGGGGACTGCTGTCTGCAGTATCCACTTCCCTGATGAGACTGGCCAGGACCATGTGCCTATGGCCTGCTCCAGTGTGGTGTGGACAGCACCCTCCCTTCAGTAGTGCTGGTGGTACTGCCGCGACGGGACTGTGAATGTGCACAGCCACATGGGATCTCAGCTGATCATGTTGCTGACCTACGTCCACCTGGCTGAAGCCCTACTCCCACCACATGCTCAAGCACAGACATTGCATGGTTGAGCAGTGACAATGTCTCACCCCACTGTCTATCCACGACATCGGCAAAATTATGTATTGCATCGCAAATGCCATGGAGGTTGTCACGCATGGCAGGAAGTGCTGCTTTCATGACCCTGAGCATCTGTCTGGTGTTGCAATCAGTACGTTCCTGTGCCTCCACGATGTACTGTAACATGCATCTGGTGAAACCTGCTGTGGCACTTGCGACATGGGCTTGCTGGGCAGCAGTCCTCTGTTGAGCACCCCTGTCCATCTGCCTGTGTGTGACCTCACCTAACCTTTAGCTATGACACTCACACTTGCCATACTCACTGCACTAGCCTGTACCATGCCACCACCCTTCAACTCTCCATTATCTGCGGCTTCTGGGGACTGGGTATGTGTGGACATACTGAATGTGTGCAGGGACATTCTGGGTGAAAGTGTGATACCAACCAAGGGCACAGGTTCAGGCTCTGACAACCCCACCTGTGCCTCACTATGACCACCATCTTCATGGGAGTCTGCTAAGACAGGTTGTGAGGAGAGAGACACCAACCACCATGTTCACTTGCAAGGAGAAGTCAACATATGTAAATTAATACCCTGCAGTATTATGTTTGCTGATACACACACAGACACACACACACACACACACACACACACACACACACACACACACACACACACACACACACACACACACACACACACACACACACACAAACACACACACACACACACACACACACACACACACACACACACACACACACACACACACACACACACACACACACACACACACACACACACACACACACACATGCACTCCTGGTAAAGTCTGGCACAGCTTTGCCACCTATGGCCATTCAGGCCAGACCTTATGGTAGTTCTGCCTGCCACAATCCATCTCTTTCACAGCTACTGTAAGGCCCTCAACAAAGGGTGACAAATCCTACTGTGTGATGGGCCTATTAGCAGAATGGTAAGTGTGACCGAGGCCAAGGCTATTGGAGTGAGCTATACAGTGTTACCAAGTACTGTAAGAACTGACTTACTGCTATACAGACCAGACAAACTGACAAGGTTTAACATTATGTGGTAATAACTGATGATGGAACAAGAGAATACTCTATCACTGCAGTACCTACACAGTTCAGACTCACAGGGATTCATTTCAGACAACACTGCAGGACAGTCTGCAATACATACAGGAAACATGTAAAGTACTAGGTGCATAGGTTCATAAGATGATACCAGGCTATTGGCCCTGATGCCCTCATAAGCCTAGCCCAGACTTTCGCCCATGTCCCTTCAAAGCCAGCACCTGTTTCCCCTGTCCAGCTGGGACACACACGGGATCCCAGAGGTGTCTTTCCATTCCCCATGCAGTCATCCAGCTTCTTCTTCAAGGGGGCTATACACGTACTCTGCTAGACATTGGGAGAGAGTGTATTTTACAGGCAGTGTATTGTGTGGGATACTACACTATCCTGTCAACAAGTAATATACATGTCACAGATCAAGTGAGGGCCTTGTGTGCAAGTTGCATGAGTGGAGTTTGTTTTATGGATATGCAGAAACACCATCAAGGCTGGTTTGGAAATGTCCTTGTATGCCAGACACAGATCACCCATGATCAGTCTGTATGAGACTGAGTACAGGGACAGAGCTTTCAGCCTATCTGTATAGGATAGGTGTTGCAGACCCTGGATTTACCTGGTCAGGAACCTCTCTGGTCTCTGCAACTGCTGAATTTTCTTGGCAGGGTACATGCCAAAGGAGCCATTGTACTTGGTAATGCATCTGATAAGGGTTGAGTACAGGGATGTTGTGGCCTCCTGGTTCCTGGATGACATACACATATTTGTGAGGTGGGCCATGTAGACAACCTTCTGTACAATGGTTCCCACACAGTGGGGTACTGTCAGGTTGCTAAGTCACCTCACACCTGTTTGCATGTTCAGTACATTGTTATTACTGTCATAATTAGAGTGGATGACATCTACCACAACAGGGAAAATGATGCATCCCCTGGCATTCAGTTTGAGGCAATGCTTCTTGCACCAGTCATTAATTTGGGTAATGGCCTCTTGGAGTATGCTAACATTAGTAGGGGAATGTCAGACAGTGGCCAGCTTGCAGTCATCTGAAAACCTGGTCAGCCACAGATCACTGTTTTTGTCTTGTACATCAAAAAATGTATATTTCAAACAGTAGAAGCCCCCCAACTGATCCTTGGGGTACACTGCTCTGTAACAGTCTACTACTAGAGGTGGCTTCCACTACTTTGACCAAGTGGGTACTATCATTGAGCCAGTTAGATACCCTTCTGGTAACATATAGGTTGATGCCTAGCTGTGTAGGCTTATGTATTATGGCCACCTGGGATTATTGTGAGAGATTTGGGCTAGGTGAAAGTAGGCAGCATGCACCATCCTTCCCTCATCATTGTGTTTTTTGACCACTTCAGAGAGGTTGACCAGGTTTAACAGGTCTGGTCTCCCTTTGACAATACCACACTGTGTGGGCTCAAGCATTTTGAGGTTGCTGATGTCAATGTTTATAAGGTCCTTGATATTGCCTTACATACCCTTGCAGATCAGGCTAGTTAGGCTGATGTGCATATGATTGGCTGGGTCAGTGGATTGCTCTGCCATTATGTATAGGGATGACAGTGGCTGTCTTCTGTGCAGATGGGATGACACTGGTGCTCAGGCTTTGGTTGACTACAGTGTGTAATGGAGCTGAGGCCTCATGCCTGAGTTCATGTAGGATGCAGCCAGGGATGGTATCAGGCCTATGTAGACTTCTGTGTGTTGCCTTTGAGAGGCCATTACAGACCTGCTTCTTGATGATGAGGGGAGGGGGCAGGTGCTGTGCATGTCCATGTGTACCGATGGAGGGACAGGGGGCTGATGTTTACACGTAACCTGTCAGCAGCACATTGGCTATATCTATGCTGTATGTGTATGTGGTGTTATTGACCACCACTACAGAGCAGATTTGGGTGTTGCCTTTGGGATTGCAGACATATGTGTGGAAGGCCTTATGGTAATTCACCTGTGACCTTATTTGCTTGTTCAGACCATGGTGACATTGCTTCCAATTAGGCACCTGCTCCTTCTTGGCCCTGTTGAGAAATTATTTCCACCTATTATGGTATTTGTGGATTGCTGCTGTCCACCACAGAGGTTTACCCTACCTTGCATCCTGTCAGGTATTGCTGAGTCCATACAGCTATGAAGGTGCTCATATAGTATTGTGGTGTAGGCTTGGAAACTGCTGCTATTTCCAACTGATGGGACAGTAGCTGTAAAGCTACTTCTGCCTGCTCTGACAGGAGTTATAGTCAGTTTTGGAAAGTTATTTTTGTTTGACCCTGACAGGGGGGGGGGGGCAGGGGAGATGGTGACATCAACAGTGATGGCTATGTGGTCAGATCTTACCAAGGAGGATGACACTGTAGGAGTGCTACAGTGGCTATTCATGTTGGATAGGACCAGGTATAGGATATTTCCACCTGTCATAGGAGTGTTGACCAGCTGATCCACTGCTTTGCCATTAACAAAGCCGAGGAATCTCTCGATCTCTGTGCATTCATATTCAGGTAGAATAGGTCATGCACACTATGGTTGGGTAGGTAAAGTCACCCAGGAGCAGGGTAGATGGTTGAATCTTGACAGATTCAGCCAAGTCCAGATAGGTGTAGTGTGTGTCCAGAGTCATGGTTGGAGGTCTGTAGCTAGCTATAATTTGAGTAGGTGTTCTGTCAACAGTTAACTGCACTTGGGATGTCTCCCATGAGTCATACTATTTGGCCAGCCTGGAGGTGTGAATGTGTATGATAATGTTTAAAACTTCACCTCCTGTGGTTTTGTAAGCCTCCATTTGGGGTCTAAACATATGATGGGATGAGTAACCCGGTAAGATTAGTGTGCTCTCCACAGCTGCAGATCAGGTGTCAGTGACTGCACAAATGTCAGCATCCTCCAGGACAAGGTACGTTTGCAATGACATGAGTTTCATGCTAAGACTCCTAGCTCCTGTTAGAGCAAGACATCTGCACAAAGGCACACATCAATGGTAGGCAAAAGCCAGAAGAAAGTGACAGTTTATAAATCTAGCTGTAACACACTTAGACGGTTTATCATTCACAGGAATACTCTGCAGGATATGACATCTGACATTCAAATGTATGCCATTATGTTATGATTTCAGTCTTTACTGGGTTGCCAGTGACTTGCCAGACAATACACAACTGTATGAGGCATTGTCTACAAATATGAGGCAAACATGTGGTCAGTCTGCAATACTCTGGACAGTTAAAAGTTATGAGCTCATTATATAACATACAGTTCAACACACACTTCTGCACCATTGTTTAATATGCACATGCCCTATATAAGTCTCTTGCATTTGTAAGGCAAGCATATGTGTCATAGTAGCATTCACAGTTGACATGAATATTTGCAACATCCCAGGTAGCTGGTCTAGCAGTGCCACAGTCAGTCTTGGACAACAGACACTCCAGTAGTGGTCATATATTAGCTGACCTTTGCTGGGGTGGCTCAGGGGTCAGAGCTGTGATCTATGTCACTGCTGACAGGGCTAGCAGGAATGGCCGTAGGTGCTGGATAGCAAAATGTGAGTCCAGCAAGTCTTGTTGCAACCTAGTGTTTAATTATTGCATCCTCCCTTCTGCATTCCATTACATGCTTAATTGATTGACATACCTGTTATAGTGCTGAAGAAGTTCTTCAGAATAATGCAAATGTTTAGGTTTGTGTAGTCACAGTCTGTCTTTATGTAGACAGGTTTAGATCTGTTTGCATAAGCAGCAGCTTGCCTTTTGTAGGTAATGCTCATAAGCAGGTGATGGCCTGTGCACCAATTGGTGTCTCCCACTTGCTACTCGCATCCAGAGCAGCTGTGTTGTCTTTCCATTAGCCAATGCCATATCAACACAGTGCTATAATTAGGTCCTTCATTTAGGCCTTGCCCCTTTACCTTGCCGGTGAGGAGGACATTATGGAGGTGTGGAGGCTACAGCTTCACAGAAGGTAGGTGGAAATACCTCTCAGAACAGGAAATGTGGAGACAGCCCAACAACATGGGGGACAAAGGTCCAGCATTGGGTACAGATTGTAAGTAAGTATTGCTGTTATACACATATAAGATTACTAGATTGACAGGGTTTGTCTGGACATGCATTTTGTGCATGACTTGACGTCTGACAGTGATATGTCTCAGACATACCTCTCACCTGCCCAGATGTCCGCGGAATGCCCAGAGGTTTGCCTCATATGTTTGGTCTGTTCTTCAGACAATTTCTGTTTTTGAGAAATCAGTAGGATAATGTGAGTATTAAAGTTAGTAAATGTTGACATCCATTTGTGTTTCAGACATCATATCCTTCAGGAATGTTATGTTACAACAAAGCCTGTAACACCAGCAACTCTTTCAATTGGTAACACCATTATGTGAGATATGTCCCTCTTTTCGGCCCCCTGTCCCCCAAGTATGTCAGGTTTTGTCCAGATGTATTTCAGTAAGAGATTCAGAGGTACGGTATATCATGATTTAGTGACTTCACTCCTGATATCATCCCAGTGACTTAGCAGACTCCCAGAAGTGGTATGCTGCAGTGTCCATAAATATGGTCCCACACCCTGGACATTCTGTGGAAATCTGTACAATTGAGAGGTATGTATGTCTGGCCATTGTTAACAGACTGTCAAGACTGTGTAGCAGTGTAGTGTGTAAATGTTTGTTGGGCTGAGTAGGGAGAGTGTCAGATGTGAGTGTCATAGATCATTTTCTATCTGACCGTGCATGCTGCTATAGTTGCTGGTGGTCTATCAGGTGTATATGTTTGTAGGGGCAGACTGAGAAATGTCCTGTAAGACCACAGGATTCCCAGTAGACTGTGACTTGGGGCAGTATATGTCGGTGTAGTGTATGACTGGCAATCAGGATATGTTTGTTCAAACAGTCATTATACGCTAGAGTTCAGTTGGGGTACTGGTATGTTGCTGTGACTGTGGTGCAAATGGTTTTGGGTGGACAATTTCTCACTGATTTCTGCTTTTCCGTACAGTTACATCCCTGTAGTGCATGATATATTTGCAAATGCGTGGATAATTCCCTAGAGCTGGTTTGGGGTAGAGTTGTGTTAGTCTGACTATAGTTAAGAAGGTGCTGGGTGAAATGGTTGGCAGCTCTCATTTTTTTCTCTTCTGTTACATGACTGCAGTCATACCTCATCACTGCCCCGATGTCCATACACTGTCCACATGCATGGCTCATGTGTTTGGTCTGTTCCCCATAACAGTTGTGGCTTTCTGACAAATCACTGGGATGGTGTGAGCATTGACATTAGTAAATGATGACAATCATTTGTGTTTCAGACCTGGAATCTATCAGAAAATATATGTTAAAACAAACCATGCTACTATAGCAGACTTCTACGCATATAACAGCTTTATTTCAAATATATCACTATTGTTTGCCCTTTATCCACCCACTTGGTCAGGCTTTTTGCAGATGTCTTGTAGTACGAGTTTGAGTATATATATATCCAACTCAGAGTGGATGACACTGTGCACCATACCCCAGAGTTTGCAGCAGGTGACAGGCTCCTCTCTGTGCCTGCACCAGGGGGGTGGCCCTCATTCCCTGAGGTGGTTCCACCCTAAGGTGGTGCAGGACCAGCATACGAGGAAGTTCCAGGTTTTGTCCCACATATGCTGGGGCCCAGTACCATGGCCAGATGAAGTGAGACAGGTGGATCCGCCGGGATCTGCCTTTCCAAACATGCTATGGTGTTGAGGTTATCCAAGATATATTGGTTAGTCATGAACAAAACATTTCAAAATTAGTTATAACAGCATGCATGGGTGTTCCAATTAACCCAAACCAACAGATTTGAAACAGTTGCACAACAAAGAGAACACATATATAAATGGAACAACAGTAAGCATTTTAACAGCATGCAAGTTACACTGACAACAACAGGCCACCAGTAATAGTATTTGAACAAGGTATATTAATATACAACCAATTAAATATATGAACAATAATAGACCATGTGTCCCAACAATAGGTTTTGAGAACAACATACCCGTAGTATATGAATAATCATTATTGATGCAGATGATGGGTGGGGGGAGAGAAAAATGTCCATTAACAACTGTATAGGTTTCTATTTTTCACAATAATACTGCTCAATACTCTACAAGTCTACCCTCACTTTACATTTACCTATGGCCCATAGCTTCTTTAGCACATGCATACCCATTAAACTGTCAACTTGTAATGGTATGGGGCAGACTGGGTGAACAATGGCTACATTACTGGAGGGGGCTTGTACATGTCAGGGTTAAATACTTGACAGAGAAGGGGTACCCAGTACTGATGTTGTGTGAGTCTGCTACTGGCATACTTCCCTGGATTTCTATCTGTGTCCAAGGTTATTGGCAGCAGTGATCACTAGCCATGACAGCATGACACTTGATGGGCATGTATCGGGGAGAGTGCATGGTGTATGTACCTATCCTGCTGTCATTTGCAGGCATATGGGTTTGGACAGTGGAAGAGTTATACACTGTGTATTAGTATACCCTTCACACAGCTACTACACACATTTCTTTACCTGTAAGACCTGTGGAAAAATATCTGTTAACAATTTCTGCCTGTATCTACATATATTCAGGATTTCTTTAGTGAATATATGCACACTTCGCAGTACCACTCTTTGGATTCAAACCATGTCTGGGTGTGCTAAAATGAGCAATAGGGCTATTTTTCATTGCACTGAGCTACTGGGAAACTGATGTCTCTTGCTTGAATGATTTCTGCCTAACACTCTCTGGGTTAGACAGTCTGACCTTGTAATCCTGACATTCCTGCATGGCAGATAGTTATTGTACTGTGCATTAATCCTTTGAAATAATACAATCTGGAAAGCAAAGGTTAGCACAAGAATGCAATGCTGCAGGGGACACACTATAATGCTGTAGACATTACTATTCAGGGTTCAGAACTTAGAGCATACAATAGTTCATATTGCCTTTATAGCTTGTTTTACAGCTCTACATTCTACTCTTTTGCATGCTAGCTGGCTCTCAGAACAGCATCAATTACTTCATGCTGTCAATGCCATATTTGCTGTGAAGAACCTGTACACATTCCATTTCTACAACAACATTCCAGAGTAAACACAACAGTTTGTGGAATACATCTTTATTACAGTGAAATGACACTTTTATTAATGGATATCCTGTGGATCAACATTAATGTGACAAATGTTATTTAATCATTAGACACAGTACACACTATACCTACTGACAGTAAACTATGTACTCCTTATACTTTATGTCACTATATACTGCAAGTTAGATCTGTACTCACCAGCCTGCTGACACATCTGTGTCAGTCTGTCTGCATGAGCTTCAATATTACTAGTCCTCTCCACTGCAGCTGTAGGGGTGAGAAACAAACATTATACATGCCTGTATATCACATACTTAGGCTAGAATCTGGTACACCTATATCTGTGATACTTACAAACTGCTGCAGCATGGTTGTCCCAAGTATCTTGGATACATTGGGCCAAGAGTGCCCCCTTCCTCTGCCTTAGGTTGGCATAGTGATGCTGTACCTGCTCACCAGTTTGGGGGATACCAGTGGCACTGGTGAGGTCATGTGCCAGAAGGTCCCAGGCCTCTGCTTTATACTGTGAGCCCTGGTACTGGCCTTGCATCAGTCTGTCATCATGGTTTGATATGAGGAGCTCAGCTGTGACCCCAGATTCCAAAATGCCCCAGCACTGTGGCCAAAGGAGCAAGCCCTCTCCAAAACCTGATATAGTTCCTGCACAGATCAAACTACAAGTTTTGGCTGCATTTCCACCTGCATGGTTTAAACAATGCATTATTCCTGCCCTTTGCTGTCATTGGACCATTTTGAAAAAGCTAGGCTCAGCTAAGCAGTGCACAAATCCGCTAAGATGAGATGAACAATGCTTAAAGGGTTAAATGCTGAGCACTGTTTAACAGGGTCTATATTAGATCACTGAATGCTTAAAAAAGTGAACGGTGATTAATCGACCCTATGTAAATGAAAGCTTACAATTTCAAACTGTCAGAAAAGCGATTTGTTTCCTAGGGAAAAAATCGCTGTTCCAACAAACAAAAAAAAGATAAAATACTTTAAACATTACATTAAGTCCCCCTACTTAAATATACCAACTCTGAGATCGCACTACAGTCCTGAAAATGGCAAAGTAACAAAGCGGCCAAGCAAATTCTTTCCCAGGGAAAGAATTTGCTTAAAAGCCGCTTCGATATTTTGCCGTTTCAGGCTTGTGAGTTCTACCAAGATGCTTCAAAGAATGCGCCTTTGGTCTTCTAATAGGGAACCATTTAACAGTGGGTAAATCTGCTTAGCTGAGCTAACTGCTGCTTAGAATTTATGTCTAAGCAATGCTTTAGCTGCTTAGCATTGCTCAGTTTTCATTTTAAAGAAATATCAGGTTTGTAGATTAATTCATCATTACTAACATAGTATTAAGTGTATATGATTTACTTTACATGACATCCCCCTACATGCTTTCATTACATTACCTTGGGGTGTGACTATACTGTATGGGACACTTGTGTATACATGAGTGATTTCACATGTTATATGCACTCACACTTCCTTTTTGGACCAGCTACACTACCCTGGGTGACAAATATCACTTACTACATAATTTAACATAAATAAATGATTTTAACAATGCTTTCCTATGTAAAAATAAAGTGCCTGTCTTGGTACTCGAATCAAGAACACCTGCATGCAAAGCCAGGTCTCTAACCACTATGCTATCTCATCATTGAGATTTTAGCTATACATTCTTATTTAGCTGCTATGAGATGTTTAAGCAATGCTGAGCGGAGGACTCTAACATGCAAACCCACTCAGCTATGCTTAAACATACTTTAGAATGGGAAAAAAAGGAAATGTATAAAACCATTTATTTACATGTATCAATGCTCCTTGTCAGTCACAGTAAGGGCAATTGTAAGGGGACAAATAGGGACAGATTTTAAATATTGCACATACAAATTTAGAAAGTAGATAGAATAATAGGTTTTTCATTAGCATGACTTTTCCGAAGGATGTGAAGTCTTAAACTCATATGTTTGTCATTATTTAATGACTCCAATCCTCTGCTATTTGCCAGGTAGGGACAGCTATTTGGGGGAACACACCAATAATATCAGGCAGCATACCTCTTAACTGTACAGATTTTTGCAGAATGTCTAGATTTTTGACTTATATTTATGGTTAATTTCTCCTATGATTGTGGTTTTCTACAATCATTGGCAAATCACTCAGGGTTTAAGTCAGAAAATAATGGCAGACATTTGAGTTTCAGACTTCATATCCTTCAGAAAATCCATGCTAATGCAAACAACTGTTATGCCATCAACTTTCCAAGTTTGTAAGAGCAATATTTAATATCTGTCCCTATTTGTCCCTATTTTTGGGCCTTTGTCCCCCCATTATTTATAGCTTTGTCCAGATTTCTTGCTCTAAGAGGTTGAGAGGTATGTGAGACAGGCATCTGACATTCTGCGAAAACTTGTACAGTTGAGGGGTATGGCCATACGGCACTTTCACAATGCAGGGGGTGTGTGATACTACCTGTCACACACCCCCTGCATTGCTTCCTATCTACATAGCTGCTTTCAGTGTCCACGGACACTGAAAGCACTTGGAAAGTGGAGTACAGCACTTTGATAATGCATGGGGTGTGTGACAGTACCTGTCACACACACACACCCACATTTATTTCATGATCTCCTACCTATTTTAGTGTCCGCGGATACTGTTTTACTATTATATTTGCTTTCAATGTCCGCGGACATTGAAAAGCATTTAAAGAGTGCAGGGGACATGTTAGATGTGTGAGCACTACTTAAACATGCCCCCTGCACTCAGTAGTGTTCGTGTTCACTTAGCCTTAGCAGTAGCGCACCTTCATGAATATGCAAGGCTCGCTGCTGTTAAAGATATGCTGAAACGGACACGGTTCACTCAGTGCAGGAGTAGCACTATTCCTGCACTGAGTTTATTGAATCCTGGGGATTCATTTTACACTGAAAGATTTCAGGTGCTGGGATATATCAGATAGCAGCCTTTTAAAACAAAGCTTCCTATTGCTAATAAAGGTTGTCAGCTTTTGACTTTCTTTATTTAGGGGTATTTGTTAGAATCCACTGGAAGCATCTGGCATGGAAACACTCTTAGAATATCAAGGTTTGGTGCTGTGTCTTCCTGTGTGGATAGAATAAACCTTTCGTGCACAACTGTACATTTCTCTGTCTGCACTAAGATAATTGAACACACACTAATGATGACAGCATCAGGAGTTATAATCATATTATCCAGATTTGTCTGGAGTTTATCATGTTCTGAAATTGATTAGAGTGAGCAATAACACCCACATAAGTGAATATCCATTTGTTAAAGTTACTTCTCACATTTATTATTTCTTAGTGTCCTTGAATAAGTTCAAAATATGTAGGTACATTAACTAAACAGAAACTCTTCCAACTCTATATGGCTCTGTAATAACAGCCATCCTGACCATTTGCTTATAGTACGTCAAAAAATTATCATGTTCTGAAATTAATGAGTGAGCAATAACACCCACATAAGTGAATATCCATTTGTTAAAGTTACTTCTCACATTTATTATTTCTTAGTGTCCTTTAATAAGTTCAAAATATGTAGGTACATTAACTAAACAGAAACTCCTCCAACTCTATATGGCTCTGTAATAACAGCCATCCTGACCATTTGCTTATAGTATGTCAAAAAATCTTTAAACTAGTTCCACATGGTAGTCCACTGTATGTTTCCTTCTAAAAAATATTATTATTTCCCTGATTAGTAATTATTTTAGTCAAACTCCTCTTGTATCACCTTTTCTTCTGTTTCAGGTTTATAATGACTATCTTCTTAGCTATGTCAGATTTGTTATAAGGTCATACAAGGCTGATTAGAGTAGTAGATTTTTTATTCAAATAATGCATACCCTTAGGGAAGAGGTGAAGAGTGTCCACAATGAAAAATATCTTCATGTTCCCCATGATTTTCTAGCACATAACCCAACAACTCCCTAATGAGGGCAAGACGCTCTAAGCCAGTTATTTAAACTGTGTATTATACAGCTACCAGATACCCAAATCCAACTTCACAGCCAGGGACTTGGGTGACTAGTAGTTCACATGGCTGTCCACTCCTAGCTCAAACTCAAATACTGTGTTCAAGTGAGGTGTGGCAGCTGTGCAGGAAGAAAGTGGAGCTGCAGCATCTTACCCAAACACAGTATTTGAGTTCAGGCAAGGTTAGTGCAGCAGCTGTGATGATGGGAGTGCAGGCTGGGGCTTTCAGGTAGTGATCAAGAAGGGGGCTTTAGGTTAAGGAAGTAGGAAAGAAGTTATAGTCTTGGGGTGCTAGACGGTAGTTTAGGGTTGGGGGAGGGATCTGGGAGTTCTAGGTTTAGGGAGTGGGAGGGGTGTTAGGATTAGGGAGCAGGAAGGGAGTTTTAGGCTTAAGGAATGCTCAGGGACTTTATGTTTAGGGAGTGAGAAGGGGGGTTAGGTTTAGGGCATGGGTGGGGAGTTTCAGGATTAGGGGGTGATTTGGAACTTTAGATTTAATGAGAGGTGATGGCAGAGATGGGTAGTTTACTAGGACTGAGCTGTCAGGAGTACTTGGAAGTGAGCAAGTATGTCTAAGACTAGTATCAAACAAGCACATGTAGCAGACCCTTTAAAACTGGTATGGCTTCCAGCATTTCAGTGGCATACAGAATAAAGAAGTTACATATCAAAGTATTTTACTATTTTATCAACTCTTACTTGTTACCCATAATTTGTTTATAAAGCTGGTGAGGAATCTAGAAAGGACTTCCTTCATTTTCTCCACAAAGTAGCATATTTAGTGGGGTATGCTACTGCTAGCCTGTCTAATCTGCCCCTATTTGTGAGGCTGTTGCTTCTTAAGATGTTATTACAGTTAGAATCCTGCAATACATTTAAGCCAGTAAGTTATCTAAATGGTGGCTAGGACATAGATTTAGGTGGAAAGTTACATTACGGCCTTGTTAAGCAAAGACAGCACTCAACTGTTTAGTAGACCAGGCATAACTTAGCTCTGATACAAATCTATTTTGTACAGCCCTAACTCAGATGCAGGTACTTCACTATGTATTTCTACACTATGCCTCTCCCTCTACTTTCTAAACTGATTTGCTGTCTGATTAGGCAACAATTACACTGCATGCTAAATGCTCTCTATGTCTGTGCACTTACATGTTTAAAGTACTTTTGCAACAGTGTGCTTTGTATAACAGCTTCTGCAGTGTCAGCCTGCTGCACAATCAATCGAGCAATGCTGGTAATATAGATACGTCCTTTATACCACACTCCATTACACCTGAATCAGGCTGGGAATGTGCCTAGTTTGATTCCCCAGAAACCAAGAACTGTTCTAGAAGTGAAGGATTTCCAGAACAAGGAAGCCTTCAGCAAAGAAGTTATTACAGCTGTTGAAGACAATAGGAGATCACCATAGACAAAAGAAACAGTCTCTCAGTCCCTCTCAGATGTTCTGCTTTTTCTACACTGCTGAGTTCCAAAGCATTCCATGTCATGGAAACTTATCAGTTTATCTAGGTTCTCATGCTCAATAACTTTTAGAAGGACTTATGGACCATACTATCCAATTTTCACTTTTAAAATGTTGTTATATCAAACTCAGTCTTGAAAGGACATCCAAGAGTTTGCCATCTGAATAAATGGACTGAAACAATCTGTCCTCCACTCAGCTGTCCAAACAACTTTTAAATAAGTTTAATGTACCTTGTTTGCATATTCAAAGTAGAACTAAATTCCACAATGTCTCAGCCCTACAGTGGAAAGTTTTCCATCTACAAGGAAGTTGTTATTTCTTGTAGATAATGACTGTCCCCTTTTTTGATTCCATATTTTTATTGATTCCAGTACTTGAGCCATGATATTCATCATGCATACATTTATAAATTGTGATTACATCTCCTGTAACAAATCTATAATTTACTGAATACAGCAATACCTCCAATCATTTTTTATAACTTAATCCTTTTAATCCTCTAATATGTCTGTTAAATACCTCTGCATCCACTCTAGTCTGCACAACTGAGTGAAATTATACATACAGATGACACCAACATACTCCAAAATTGAGCAAACAATTGATTTGTATACAGGAAGAAGAACTTTCTTATCTTGACTAATAATAGTTCTGAAATTATTTCTAATTTCATAAAAACACCTGATAACTTGTAAATGATTTGACACAAAACTAAACATAGTATCTATTTTCATACCTAGGTCTCTAATAACCTCTGTCTCATTTCGTATAGAATATTTAATTGCTTGTGGATTGTAAGAGTTACCATCAGCAAAATGGATAACACTTTGTTGCTCATAGCTGCCCAGGAATTAAGTTTATCCAAATAACTTTGTGTACTATACTGATCATTAAACCTGGTTATTACTGAGCCTAGTTTATAAGCAACTCTATTTACTCAACCACTTGTACAGTGTGTTAAATGCTAGGAGTATTTAAAGGTAACACCTGATAACACTGGTAATCTGGGTTTCTCATGTCAAAAGTTGGAGGATTTGCTTACCATTATTAGTAGTAAATCTAGACTTACTGATGATGATTGCCCTTGTGCAATTAGCACAGCTTGAAGAACTGTTACATATATTAATGACTGGACTGGTGAGATAAATAGACAAAGATCAATAGAACATATTTAGGAAAGGAAGTGTGTATTGTCAATAAATATCACACAGCCACTACTGAACAAGAGAATACTACTTAACAACTGTGGAATTCTGGATGCAAGTATTCAGCAATCTGAGGATTCAGAGCAGGTAGAAGAAAATGAAAAAAGAAAGAAAGGAATACGTTCACAACAAATAACAAGGAAGAAAGGAAACTGATCAATGTCTATAAAGCAAAGAGAGTACATACCAAAAAGGGCATTGCTTTGTTATGTAACATACAGATTACAGGGGATGATTACATTTTCTACAAGAAAAAACTTCATTCTAGAGAAAAAAAAACATAATTTTCCCCAAATATAAGGTAGAAAAAAGAGTCAAGTATCAAGTGAAAAGGAAGACATCAAAACTGAACATGGAAGGATGGAAGAACATTACTGCAAGAAAAAAAGAAGAGAGGCAGAAGTTGACAACATGGTTCAAGTTGTGGATATACAAAGCCAGCTGAACAAGAACTGAATGTTTACAACTGTAATAAGCAATGAAAACAGTAGGATTAATAAGACTAATGGTGATAAGAATCATTCCTTTCTAATAATTCATACAGCAGATATTACTGAATTAGAAGTTGAAGACTCTTCAGATCTGGTAAAAAAAAGATATTCCCCGGGATTCATGAAGCTTGCGCCAGGCGCAGGCATAGCGTAGGCGGTATAACGCCAAATATGGCCTTCGAGCGATTCAGGTACGATCCAATTCCACGTGCACTACCGGCGTACGCCAGAACTGCGCAGCCCCCGGCGTAGGTATGCTAATCACCCCATGTGCAGTGTCGCACCATGCAAATGAAGGCATATAGCGATTCATGAAGTGGTGCAGGCATAGCATAAGCCCACGGAAATGTAAACCAAAAAACGCGGTTTACATTTTCCCAAACAGAACATCGGAGCTATGGAAGAGGGCCAGACCCAGGTATCACAACGTTAACATATGTCAATGGCGAAATACACAGCCAATGGCATAAGAAAAGATGCGCAACACGTAAATAACAACATTTAACGTCATGTCCACAGTAACGCACAGCACAACCACAGGGCATGTGTGCGGAAGCTGTAACATAAAGAAATAATATAAAAATGTCATGAAATCGCAATGTAATAGAAATCAGGTTTACAGCATAATACACAATGGTAGGCATGGAACACCACAACCAAGGTGCAAGGGTTGCTAAGGGCCTGTGATAGTGTTCGGCGCGGTAACTATGAATTAGTAGTCAATGCCATGCAAATGAGGCAGATAATACTGAATCGTAAATGTCCCACCGGATGAAGGTTGTACCATACAGCGCAGCGGTATAACACCGAGGAGTGGCTCAGAGGAGATACATGACATCAGCAGAAGGGTGTGCCACTGTAGCAGTAAGCACATTGGAGCATTGCAAATCTGGCCTGTCCGTTGCTAAGCAAAGCTGCAGGACAGGGGTGGGGAGGAATCGTTTAGCTGAGAGCACACATGGTGCCCAAAAGCGCATGTGTACGGGGATGAAAACGTGCCCGAAACCCAGTAATCAGACGCACGCGCTGCAAACAATAGCAGAAACAGGAAGGTCAGGGGAAGAAAAGAAGGAAATGTGGAAGTAGGGTAATTGGAGTACTAATGAGCAATCAACACCAATCAACCCACGAAGGCCAATCGATGGCAGCTGACAAGTCTGCTTGCAGAAACCTGCAAAACAGGATAGGGGAGGCATTGGAATGCAAAGAAAGGAGGGGAGGTATTGGACTGCAAAGATAGGAGACCTGACACAGCAGAGCAAAGCAAACCGACAGCAGACCGGCAGTAGCACACAATGCAAGATACGCCAGGTCCAGGAAAGTACAAATGAAAGTAGGCTGCAGGATGCACTCCAGAAAATGGTAGGTGCAAGTTGCAGAAATGTAAAGGGAAGGTCAAGAGGTAATTGACGGCAGGCAAATGTAGTTCAACATCAAAGGCACCACAATAGTAGTTCCGGCAGTAAAACACATAAGATAACCTGTAGCTACGATCGTACATACACACCCTATGACATCATCGGTGTTCACAGCACAATAGTATAAAGTGTGAAAGCACCCAACACACACCTGTGTATTCCCAAACACCGCACCATAGGTGTAAACACACGGGGAACTTTTAAAATGTACATGTTGGGAGCTGCCATAGCTGTGATTCATCAGCATGTGTTAGAGACTGACGGTGTTGTGGAGGATGATGCTGACAACCACCGCAGGCCTCGGAGGAGGACAGTGTTCAGACCAAAGGTAACCTACCAGGGGCTACATGACTTGGAGATAGTAGAGCGTTACAGGGTGGACAGAGACATCTTACAGCAAATAGTGGAGCTGTGCCGGCCACGCCTGAGAACCAGAAACAACAGAGGGGAACCCATCCCAGTGGACATGAAGGTATGTGTAAGCCTGCGAATACTGGCCACAGGTACCTTTCAAAGGCCAACTGGAGATATAATGGGTATCTCACAGGCATCAGCATCCAGGGTATTACACCAGTTCCTGGATGCCATGTTACCACATGCCAATGAGCAGATATACTTCCCCATAACTCAGGAGGAGTTGGCCAGCAATATGCGCCACTTCCACCGTGTGGCACAATACCCGGAGGTACTGGGTGCGATAGACTGCACGCACATACAAATCAAGTCACCACCCGGTGAGCAGGGTAGGCGCTACATAAACCGAAAGGGAATCCACTCCATCAACTGCCAGATCATGTGCAATACCCAGGGCATTATCATGGATGTGTGTGCTGGCAGCCCTGGAAGCTACCATGACTCCCATATCTGGCATGCCTCACAGCTGTATCAGGTATTTGTCAGGGGGGACATCCCACATGGCCATCTCATGGGGGATGCTGGCTATGCACTGGAGCCATGGATGATGACTCCCATCAGAAATGCACACACACCCATGCAAGAACGCCATAATGAGGCACACGCACAAACCAGAATCATCATAGAGCGTGTGTTCGGGATGCTGAAATCACGGTTCCGGTGCTTGGATACATCTGGTGGAGCCTTGCAGTACTCTCCAGGCATGTGTGCCCACATCGTCATAGTATGTGCCATGCTACATAATATGATCCTGCGGAAGCAGCTGCAGCAGGGACAAAATGGTGAAGGCCCTCATAGCCCACCGCAATTGCCAAGGCCATTACAGGCACAGAGGGATTCAGACCATGAACACACTGTGCCAACCCCAGTAGGTAGACGGAGGCGTGCCCAATATGCCTACGCCTTAGCAAAGAGGGAACGTATAGCACATACTCTGACAGTGTAGGCCCCTACGGACTGACACCTCTCCACCTGCACACACAGTAAAATGGATGGCACACAAACATGACCACCTGTAAATTGTAATGTATAGGTGGCCCAATGTGTGACTCCTACATAGGCAGCCCTCAAACATTGTAAACACAACAGCCAGTGGAACACAGAATGCCAACACCTGAACAGTACATGAGCCTTACAGCATATGGTGGTGCTGTGTGCCTGTCATGTTCCCCGCCAGATATATCTATATATATATATATATAGATATATATCTATATATATATATATATATATATATATATCTATATATATATATATATATATATATATATATATATCTATATATATATATATATATATATGTACACATATGCATATATATAATACAGATAGAAAGGGCAATAGAGGGATATATGGTGATATAGATGGATTCAGCGATATCTGCAAATATAATAGATAGTTCAACGACATTCATAACATCTTGGAGGTACAAATAAATAGGATACCACCAACCATGGAATGTGTAACATACCGACATGCGTAACCACGAGGCTGAAAGACCGATAGAACACAGTACCGGAACAGTACATCCGCGAGTAATAGTATGATGATATGAAGGGACAGTTAGTCACCGCTGCCGGTGTCGCGGTCCACATAGGTACTGTGTTCAACTGTGTCTGTGAGTGCCGTAGTCTGTGTAAATGTGCGTTGAGGGTGCCGTGTGCATCTCTGTGTGACTGTAATGTGTGTGTGTGTCCACAACATGTGTTTGTTAGTGCCAAGTCAGAGGCAGATCAGTACGGTAGGTGTGGGTATAGCTAGCCGTAGGCATACGGTTACTACCTGTCCCACAGTAGGAGGGTCAGCCCCACCCTGGGCAGGTGTGTCCTGACATAAAACAGTACAAAGGGCAAATGTCTGAGATGGTAGGACATAAATATGTCCCATATATAATGTAACAGTCGTATTTAATAGTTATGCCTGTATGTAAGAAACTTAAATGTTACATGCGATATGATAAGTAGCCAAAGTCACACAACAATAGGTATGCAGTGAGGATAAAAGTATGTGCTAACCTGTGTACTGACCGTGGCTACTTGTTGGCCTGTAAACACCGCTTTGTGTCCCGCAAGTGTCCAACAATGACCATATGAAAAGGTGGTAACCCATGGCAAACAGGCTCTTTTAACAACACAACCACAATGACTGCAAATATCTGGGACAGAAATACAAGGGATAGCTGTCACTTACACATATCCCCTGATATATCGCTGCAATTACGGAGGTATACAAGTAGCAAGCTCACCTGCAGATGATATAGAAACCAATTAACAATGGCCCAACGTACAATCCCGTAACATAAGTCTACTAACTGTTAGCTCTCTAATTAGGGACGGAGCCCACACATATATACGGATTATGTAGAAATGCAAGGCCCACAAACCTGTATATGTTACGTACACCCACCGACATCCCCCACACTAGAAATTAAAGCAATACAGACTGTAATAGCAGCACAAACATCCAGTCAGTCAATTACATCTGCAGAACCCTCAACATACCGTGTGAGAGACACAATTAAAGGCGTCATACAAAATTGCAGGCGTTGTATAATGGAACAAACAGCCATGTTACAGGTTTTGATTGCAATACTCCGTTATTAGACGTTGGGATGACAGGTACACCCACATGTTGAACCAAATACCCAACCTGTCACACACAATCCACGGGGGACATTAATCCAAACCATACTTGTCTCCATGCATAGCAGTTGCAGTTACACATAACAAAACACAATACAGACCATCTCCCCGAAGGTAGGGCAAATAGGCAACGCCCAAGTGGAGAATCCAATTATATACCCCACTGTCGCCGTGTAATTGGCGAATGGAGTAGCTGCACAGCTGATATGCAAGTAATTAGTCACTCAGGAACACCAATTGGCGGGATGAATCCGCATGTTTCAGGTATCGACATATATAAGGATAACTTGCCAGACATTCAAACCGTATGCTCATACCGAATAACAGTTGAAACACTGAGAGAGATAGAAACGAAACGCCGTAACGACAACAAAGTATGTTGTTAGAAAAATATGTATTTGAACATGTATAAAGTGCTAGCTTAAAAGCAAATAGTATATAATGCATTTTATTCTATTTACAATATGGCAATAAGAATGATTTTACATGTAATTGCTTGAAGCTTTGGAGCTGCAGTGTATTTGAACTCTGACCCTGGCAGTAGCCAGCTCAGCAAGCTTATGTTTTTCACTAATGATTATCTGCTGGGTCAGGAAAATTAAATGTATAAAGCATTGAATATTCTTATTCCTTCCTCTGAGATAATTGACCTTGTGAATGTATCAGAGATAAGACACAGCTGCTAAAGTAAAGTTGCAAGAAGAACAAAGAAGACTGAACCAACTATTGTATTCGAGCAAACCTGAGACCTTGAAAGAGTAACATTTACAGAAAGACATTATAATGAACCAGGTGCTTTGCAAGGCTGTATTATTCCCATGGGAAAACTTTTAAAATGTATAACGTCAGCTTTTTCTTATGAATAGAATATTGTAGACCATAGTGATGTAGGTGCCCTGTGACTAACCACGTCAGTAAGGTGGGCACAGCTTGAATGTAAGACTATATAAAATTGTGTATTTCCTGCATCATGTCAGACAAAACTCTGTACTTGTATGTTTTTTTGCCTCCTGGTGTACACTAGTAAACTTTTGCATCTGAGCCTCCTGTGTTGTTATCATTTGTTTTTATTTAACAGTTTGGTCCTTCTTGAACCGGAATTCCCTTGGTAAGCTGCAGATCAGAGTGTATCGGTGGTCGAATACTGTGCAGGAGAAGTTACCGAAACGGTTCTTCTTGAAACACAAAGACCTCCGACTGAATTGTTGTTTTGAGAGGCTGGCCACTTTCTGATCTGCGGCCGAAGAGCGGTCTCGAACTGGTCGACCCAGGAGGCTCAGGTAGGAAAATATTTGCCTTTTTTCTGTTTTAGATCAGGGACTAGGTTACAGTAAATGTCATTGTCAGAGATTTGTTATACAGATCAGGGACAAAAGGAAATTACTGTATATTTTGTCAGAGATCAGGCAAACAGAATAAGGTAGGCAGTTATTCTAGATAAACTGTGTAAGGAACTGAAATACCACGTGGTGAAAAGGGTTACGTAACATTTTCTTTTAGAATGGGAAATCAGTGCACTAAAAAATCGCGAGATCCGCCCCTAACTGATGACGCAAAATATATGCAATTACAACGGACTGATAATGTAAGGTATTATACAAAATGGGTTAATAAATACGGATTTGATGGTAAATTAAACAAGATTTCATTAGTTAAACTTTTAAAACAGCTTAAATCTGACACAGAAGGTCAGGCAACAAAACAACAGCGATTAGGCATTCCTCAAGCACACAGGTGGATTGAGGAAGTAAACCAAAGGGAACAGAAAACTAAAAATGCAAAAACATTATTTTTAGACAAAGAGGATAATAATACAGTAATAGCGATGGCCCCTCCCCCTCCACCCCCTCCAATGCCTTTTTCAGGATATGAAGCAGGAGGACAAGCTGGTCCACCTCCACGTTATCCTGAAGTTACAAGAGTACTAAAACCATTTGTTAGAGATCCTATTGAAACTAGGTCCCGGACACGTAAAACACTTGGGGACACAGACTTATATCAAATAGGGAAAAACACACTAGAAGAGAGTGAGGAAGAAATCTGTCCACTAATCGAGGTACCAAATCCTCAGGCAGGACAGGAAGGGCAGGACCCAACTCTTCTAGTATATAGACCATGGACACCAGAAGATATTCGGAAAGCTACAGAGGGAATCCCTCATCCAAAAGTTAATTACACAAAGTTTTTACAAGATTTACAAGGTATGAGACTAAGTTACCACTTGAAATGGGAAGAAGTAGAAAAGGTAGTTAGACAGATTGTGGGTCCAGACTGGCACATGATTTGTGGCACCTGGAATCCTCGTAATGCAGAGCTTAAACCACTCCCACATAGTGATGCAGAATTAGACAACAGAGTGAAAGGTCTTACAGACCGAATTTCTGAAAAATGGAAACCTAGAGCAGATTGGACTTGCATTAATCAATGCATACAGCAAGAGAATGAAACTGTAGATGGGTACTATGGTAGATTATTGGAATGTTTCAATAACCATAGTGGTATGGCTATTCCTGAAAATCAGACACATGATACCTCGTATGAACAGCAACTGAAAAATGCGTTTTTGAAAGGTTGCATTGCACTTATCAGTAGCTTTATTACAAAGCATATGATAGATCATCGAACAAGTAGGCTACAAGCCTTACTTGAATATGCCAGACATGCTGAAAGACACTTTAATAGTAAAAAGAAAAAGAAGACACAGGTCTTCACAGCTGAAGACGGAGCAGAGGTCTTTGTAGTACAGTCAGGTAAAAAGGGTAAGAAAAATACCCAGGGAAATAGACAATCTGACAAAAGGTCAGAAGATTTTGAAGAAAGAAAAAAGAAAGGTGAGTGCTTTAATTGCGGAAAGAAAGGACATTTAGCAAGGGATTGCAGGCTAAATAAAAAGGTGACTACAGAAAATAAAGGTGATGAGGACTGACTATATGATAGTGATGAAAATCAGAAATCATTAGGGAAGGAAAACAAACAAAGGGCAAACGTAAATGTAGTGGAAGGAAAAGAGGAAGTGCAAGCAGATGTAGAGGATGAAGAAAGTGAAATTTTAGATTTGGCATTACTGAGCTTGGAGCTCTATTTGACAGACACAAAACCGGAAGTTACACTTCTAGTGGAAGGAAGGGAAGTGAAATTCTTGTGTGACTCAGGAGCGTCACGAACTTTGATACACCCTTCAAAGTTACCAGAATATTCTGAATCACCTGACTATATATTAGTGAAAGCAGCAAATGGACAGCTATATAGGGAGCCACTCTCCCATGATATAGCAATAACTGACCCTGTTTCAGGCATGACTCAGAAAAGTAAAATTGTAGTTTCTGCAAAATGTCCAGTAAACTTACTGGGAAGAGATCTTATGCAGATATTTGGCATAGCGGTAGTTCCCACTATGCAGGGTATGGAAGCACAAAGACAAATAGATACTTTTGTGGTGCGACCGAAGGGTGAAACCTTTTACTGGTACAGCCAGGACCTAGTTACTACTGGTCCAGGGGCAGTAACCGGAGAACTGATGAATGTAGCCATCAGTAAGGCCCCTTCCCTTGACACTGACCAACAGCATTTGTTACATTGTACTCTATACTACTGTAGCATGCCAGGACCTGATAAAGAATATGAGCAAAAGTTGTTCAAAAATCCTGCTAACAGATTAGTATTACGAACCTTGTATTGGGATACTGAGGGAAACAGTGTGGTAAGCTGTTCACTACCTCAGGAATTCATGACACTGTACAAATCTAATAGACTACCACATGTCAGCTTGACAAAGAATAAGGATGTGAGATGGGCAGACTTAGGAGAAAAAGTAACAAGATGGGAAAAACAAACTGATTTAGAATTATCAGAACAGGGAATACAGAAACAGAAATTGAATTGGCTAACACAGACACATCCAGCTGTACACTTACAAACTAGTGAAGACAGCTGATTAGCATTCTTATTAGAAGAAGAAGAAAAAGCCTTGTGTGATATACCAGATATTCTTTGGTCAACAGGTAAATCAGATGTAGGACTTATTCAAACAGCAGGACCAGTAACTATTACACCAAAATCAGCATTTAGACCACAAAAAAGGCAATACCCCTTGAGGAAAGATGCAGAGCAAGGAATCAAGCCTATAATAGCAGCATTACTCAAGGAAGGAGTACTGGTAGAATCTCTTGATTCACCATGTAACACCCCTCTATTTCCTGTTAAAAAAGCAAACGGGGAATGGCGGATGGTACAGGATTTACAAGCTGTAAACAATACAATAATACCCAGAGCACCTACGGTGGTAGACCCACACACCTTGTTGAATGATTTAAAACCACAACAAAAATATTTTACTGTGGTAGATATAAGCAATGCTTTCTTTTCAATACCTATACATCCTGATAGCCAGTATTGGTTTGCATTTACATTTCAGGGTAAAAGATATACCTATACTTGGCTACCGCAGGGATATTGTGAAAGTCCAACGATATTTGCACAAGAAATGGCAAGCAACCTGGCAGGGTTTACTCCACCAGGAGGTAGTCAGATTCTACTTTATGTAGATGACATCTTGCTAGCAGCCCCTACCCAGCATCAATGCAGAGAAGATACGATAGCATTATTGAAATTTTTAGCAGCACAAGGACACAAAGTAAACAAAAGTAAGTTACAACTTTGGAGAAAACAGGTTAGATACCTAGGATATGTAATATCCAATGAAGGTAGAATATTAGACGAAGACAGAAAAACAGCGATTTTACAGGCACCCAAACCAGCAACCAAGAAGGAAATGATGTCCTTCTTGGGAGCGACTAATTTTGTCGAAGCTGGATATCAAACTATGCTTTAGAATCTGCTCCACTGGCTGATTTAATATATAAAACACCAATGGCAGCACAAGATGTATTACAATGGACACCTAAAGCAGAAACAGCTTTCTGCAGACTAAAACAATTGATAGCTTCATCACTAGTTTTAGGACTTCCAAATTACCACAAAAGATTTTTTCAGACCGTAGATTGTAAACAGGGATACATGACGTCAGTTTTGACGCAACAGCATGGGGATAAGCAACGCCCCATAGCTTACTGTTCATCACAGTTAGATCCAGTGGTACGATCATTGCCTCACTGTGTGCAAGCAGTAGTCGCAGCTGCAATGGCAGTACAGGCTTCGGCCTCAGTGGTGTTGTTCCACCCTCTCACATTGAGAGTGCCTCATGCAGTCGCGATAATTTTACTGCAAGAGAAAATAGCATATCTATCTCCTGTTAGACATCTTTCATGTATGACCATACTGCTGAGCCAACCTCATATGGTAATTGAACATTGTACAACATTAAATCCATCAACGTTACTTCCAACTCCTGTGGATGGCACACTGCACAGTTGCCTGCAGGAAATTGAGCAAATAACTTTGCCCAGACAAGACCTCACTGATATGCCCTTGGATGATGCCGAGGTGACATTTTATGTGGACGGTTCATGCAGAAAGGGTCCTATAGGGAAAAATCTAGTAGGGTATGCAGTAGTCACAGATACAGAGATTTTAGAAGCCCAACCCTTACAGCATAACCTGTCTGCTCAAGCAGCAGAACTGATAGCCTTAACACGGGCTTGTACTCTAGCGAAAGATAAATGTGTGAACATATATACTGACAGTTAGTATGCTTTCTCTACAGTGCATGTTTTCGCACAGCAATGGAAAAATAGGGGAATGATAACATCTACTGGCAAACCGATTAATCATGCGCAACTTATTTTGAACTTGTTAGATTCCATTCAGTTACCTACTAAAGTAGCTATTTGTAAATGTTTAGCTCATACAAAACAACAGGATACAATTTCAAAAGGAAATGCAAAAGCTGATGCAGCTGCGAAGCAAGCAGCCTCAGACTCAGAAACTTTACTTTTAACCGAGGAATTACAACCCTCTGAGATTTTAGATTTAGAAATGTTAAAAACGATGCAGACATTAACTACAAAAGCTGAGAAACAAAATGGGAGAAACGAGGTGCAATCCTCGAAAATGGACTGTATATCTCCAAAGAGAAAAAAACAATATTGCCGTCTAATTTATTTAGATATGCAGCTTTATTGAGCCATGGGCAGTGCCATGTCTCAACAGGGGGGATGGTACAGTTAGTAAATCGAATATTCCAAACATATGGATTCACAAACTTCACACAAAAATTTTGTGCAGCATGTCATATCTGTAACAAACATCATGCACAAGGAGCATTCAAACCCAAGCAAGGGAGTTTTCCTATACCACCATATCCGTTCCATACTATCTGTATGGATTTCATAGAACTGAACAAATGTGAAGGGAAAAAATACTGCTTAATAATTATAGACATGTTTTCCAAATGGGTAGAAGCTTTTCCAACTAAATATCCGGATGCAGCAACAGTGGCAAAGGCCCTAATAAAAGAAATAATTCCTAGATTTGGCATACCGGAAAGAATCTATAGTGACAATGGGACACATTTTGTGAATCAGACGATTCACCAACTTGGGAGATTCTTTGGGATCTCCTTGAAGAATCATTGTGCTTACCACCCACAGTCTGCAGGACTGGTGGAAAGATACAATGGAATTTTAAAAAGCAAGTTGTGAAAATTGATAGATGATACACAGAAGAATTGGATTTGCTGTTTGCCTTTGGCACTGCTGAGCATGAGAACAGTTCCAAATGTAAAGGGTTTGACCCCCTTTGAAGTGATATTTGGAAGGGCATATTATGTGCCACAGTGGAAAGCTCTCATGCCTGCGGAGCTAGAGGCTGACAGCTCATTAGCTAATTATATGAGGAAACTGTTAACAAATCAAACTGTTTTGCAGTTGAACTCTTTTTCAGATAAAAGACAGACCAGACTGTTGGAAGCAGTGCTGACCCCAGGGTCCTGGGTTTGGTTGAAGGTCACGAAGAGGAAAAATTGGGTGAGTCCAAAGTGGGAAGGACCGTACCAGGTACTGTTGGCGACGCCTACTGCAGTCAAAGTTGCTGAGAGGTCGTCCTGGGTCCACCTGACGCACTGTAAACCGGTAAAGAATTTTCAACTTGATAAACATTTTGTGACTGACACACAACAAAGGCAGGATGGCCAAGAGCGAAATGAGTAAAAATACAGATCAACCCCGAAGATATTGTTTAATCATCTTGCTAACTATGCATTTATTGACTATGATTGTGATGACTTTCCTTTTGTTGTGGTTCTTCCTACATATAACCACACAAGTGAAAGTGGAGAAACGTGATGAACTGTCTATAGACTGGCATCCAAACTTTAACACATACCTAGCTATGAAGCGTGTATATGTAGAGACTATGAACATTTCAAATTGCTGGGTTTGTACTGCCATACCAACAGCATATGGAAGACTGTTGATGTCCGCTGTCCCCTTGGGGATAAATGAGACTTGGGAAAATTTACTTTTTGATACAGGTTCTGTAAGATCACAGGACAAAATTGCATTGTATTTGCCTATTACACAGAGGGGAATTGTATGTTTTTATAAGAATGACACACTCCACGTGGGTTGGAGTAACTGTAACATAACTATATCTTATAAATGCTATATTAAAACTAAAGATAAAAGCACTATTTGTAACGCAAATTATGATTCATATTTGAGCTTAATGAAAACAACATTAAGTGATGTGCAGAGAAATCCTGTTTTGCATAAACAATTGTCTGTTATAGACAAGAAAATGTTTCATTCAGAACTAACCCGCATCAGTACCAAAGTAGAAAACTGTTATTTTGTTTGTGGGAAAAAAGCATACAAATGGCTACCTGAGAATTGGTCCGCAGTTGTTTTTGGGTTATCTGGTTCGGCTATAAGGCATACTGCAGAATTACCTCTAGGTAAGATACGAAATGTAAGAGATGTAGCCGAAAACCTGAAGATCCAATCGAAAACCTGTAAATCCAATGGGAAAAATCGAAGCTGGTTGGAAGAACCATCATTCCGTGAAAGATAAAGAAAAATTGACTCATATGGACTTGAGTGACAGTGTTATATCCTGGGCTGGAATATTTCCAGCATATGGAGCAGTCAAATCGATCTGGGAGTTGAGAAAACTGTCGAAGCTTCTCGAAGTAATGAGTAACGCAACTTTTTCTGCTCTCGAACTAGTGACTGACGAACTGAATGCAATGAGAACTGTTGTGCTACAAAATCGAATGGCTCTCGACTTCACCCTAGCGGCGAGAGGTGGTACTTGTGCGCTTATCAAAGAAGAATGCTGTGCGTACATACCAGACAATCGACACGAGATTAATGACCACCTAGAGGTAATACAGCAGGTATCGGCCATGACTGAACCAGGCCCAAACCCACTGACGAACTTTTTCCAGAGTCTGTTTGGTGGGTGGGGTTCTATCCTAATGAATGTTTTGATTGCCATTTGTGTTGGTCTGCTCCTATTAGGAGCATGTGTCTGTTGTGGGATCCCCTGTGTAAAAAGATTAGTCAAAGATTTTGTTGATATATCTGTAACTGAAACTTTGTACCAAGACATTGAATTGGAACTATTGATTCCAGACGAAACTTTTCCGAAATATAAACTAAATGACTTGCCTAGTTAAAAGTCCTTAAAGGAGAAGGCTAGGAGATATAACATTGTTTATGTTTCTGAATAGAATAAAAAGTATTAAAAGGGAGGAAAATGTTAGAAAAATATGTATTTGAACATGTATAAAGTGCTAGCTTAAAAGCAAATAGTATATAATGCATTTTATTCTATTTACAATATGGCAATAAGAATGATTTTACATGTAATTGCTTGAAGCTTTGGAGCTGCAGTGTATTTGAACTCTGACCCTGGCAGTAGCCAGCTCAGCAAGCTTATGTTTTTCACTAATGATTATCTGCTGGGTCAGGAAAATTAAATGTATAAAGCATTGAATATTCTTATTCCTTCCTCTGAGATAATTGACCTTGTGAATGTATCAGAGATAAGACACAGCTGCTAAAGTAAAGTTGCAAGAAGAACAAAGAAGGCTGAACCAACTATTGTATTCGAGCAAACCTGAGACCTTGAAAGAGTAACATTTACAGAAAGACATTATAACGAACCAGGTGCTTTGCAAGGCTGTATTATTCCCATGGGAAAACTTTTAAAATGTATAACGTCAGCTTTTTCTTATGAATAGAATATTGTAGACCATAGTGATGTAGGTGCCCTGTGACTAACCACGTCAGTAAGGTGGGCACAGCTTGAATGTAAAACTATATAAAATTGTGTATTTCCTGCATCATGTCAGACAAAACTCTGTACTTGTATGGTTTTTTGCCTCCTGGTGTACACTAGTAAACTTTTGCATCTGAGCCTCCTGTGTTGTTATCATTTGTTTTTATTTAACATATGTAGAACGCCCGATATGTAAGGTTATGTATAGCATGATCTGTATTAATCAGTTTTACTGTATATATAGCCTGGTTTGCATTAATTAAACGTGTCCGCAATGCATAAAGTGAGGAAAGGTATTTATGTAGTGATGTCTTGCTGAGCATACTAAAGCTTGTAGAAACTGTGCGTCCAGCAGTGGGACACAAAGTACACAGCACAGACACCACAAGGGATGCTACATGAGTGCGTTAAACAGAACAATGCCATAGAACCCACCGTCAGTGGTAGGGTATGTCCAACAAGGATGTGCCATAGCAGGGGATAGTATATGTTGATATACTGTCACAGCACGCATGTGTATGGGCATATAACGTTAATGACATATGTAAGGTGGTCCCGCTGTGCAAGTATGCTTTGCATTATGGGATACTATGTGAAATATGTGGAATGTATAGTATTATAGGTAGATATGACAGATATTCTACACAGCATAACAGGCATATCATGCATACCACAGGTATCGTCTATTGGTATGTACAATAACAGGATACATATGGCCTATAGGTATGGGACATAGTAATAGCATGATAGCTAATCTAAATGGAAGGGCTACCAAGTAACCATGCGCAAAGGACATGTAATAGTTTCACAGGTGCATAGTGGGGTACTATGCAGTCTGGCAAGTCCATGTGTAAGCACAACTACAGTGTTCAAACTAGTGGCACCTCTCTAGGGTAGTGTCCTGTGAACAGCAGAGCCAGGTGTCACCTGCACCTCTGCACAGTACAGCCACTGCAGTGATCCCAGGCCTACATGTGTCTCCCAACCACCAAGAGAGGTATCACATGAACAGTGCTACTGAGTGTCCCTGCATGATGTACATAGGACTTATGTTCCCCAGCATGGTGAGTGTCCGGTTTGGGAATGTAACCCAGAAGCACATCCCACTCATTGTGGCGTGTGTGCACATATCCATGAGCATGTTGCTCACAGTGGCCTCTGCTTATGTTGCGTATGAGGAGTATATCCAGCAATAATGTTGTGGACATGGGCCCTGTCTGATCAGAGAGGTCACCCCTGAGTATGTAGTATGCAAATGTGTACAGATGTGGTGTCCGTAGTGCAGCCGCATATTTAAACTGTTGGAGCTCAGTAAACGTCATGGCGTGTTAATGTTGTGGCATGTAAAGCTGTAGCTGTTGTGTAAGGTACACCCTAAATGGGGTGGTGTACCCCTGAATGTGTGTAGATGTCTTGAGTTCAGAGGTACAATGGGTGCCTATGTACCAGCTACACACCCAGTACAGATAGGTGTGGCCACGTAGAAGGATATCCACGCCACAGTGGCAATACGGTAACCAAAGGAGTGGGTGCGACATATGTGTGTACTGCAAACTTGTACAATGTGATATGTATGTATGGGACTACCATCCATGTGATAGTCAGTGGGTGAATGGTGTAATGCAAAGGTGATGTGCATGCACCTTGTGTCATGCAGCTTGATTCCATGATAGTCATATTATGTATCTGTCACAGCGACACCCGTATGGTTGGAGTCAGTATCAGCTGGTGGAGCAATCATGGTGCTTGGTATGTAGGGGTTTGAAAGCTAGGCAGGGAAAGTCCCCTGTGCTAGCCTGTTCCACAGGGAAGCATATACTGAACATGAGGGGCCCTATGACTGAGGACCGTGGTATGCCAAATGTACCTGACATGTAGTAGGTACTATGGTATGCTGGCCTCACTGTGTGTCCTGTCCATGAGCCACACAGCATAACATCCTGAGACACAGGGTACGATGTGCAGGTGGATGTGTATGTTGTCAATACCAGAATGGGGAATGGTGCTCAAAGGCAATGAGAGGACAATGTAGGATGTGTGGACTCCCGTACCATCAGCAACTGCCCTGGTAACTGTATGAAAGGAGTCCACCATGTGTAGGGGCCATGCTCTGGCCTTTACAAGCCCAACCCGGGTGGCAGCAAAGGACGCCCAACAATGTCTCTGTGAATGACGTCCTTGATGACGTGCCCCATAGTCATGCAGAACAGTCCAGTCAGGTGTGTAGGACTATAGTCCCACTCGTGCAATGTGGTGCCACCTGTGTGTAGTGTGAGAAATGCTGCTGTGTGCCATTCAGGGGCTACAATGTCTGAAACAAGGCTATTACTGAATATGGTGGCCTAGTGGGGAGACATGTAATTCCGAGGTTGGTGGACATCACAGCTTGGGACGTTGGAAGGTGACATGGGGCCAGTGTCCCACGACATATAGAGTGTAGGTCAGTACTGTGTAGGTGTGACCACAGGGACACCACAATGTTCATGTATGGATTGCGGCCCTGTAGTGAGTGAGAGGGTGTAATGTCAGCATTGAATCCATCCTCCAGCATGTTGCCAACAACACCTGGGTCTACAATGTTCCTGAGTGACTGTTGTATGTGACAGCAGATGTGGGTGTTGCCATCGAATACTGACATACCACCATAATGCCTGGTGGTACACCCCGTAATGTGTGACAGTCATGTTTACGTAGCTAGTCTTGGAGTATGTGATGAGGGACCCTGTGGCCCCACCACGGCTGACCAGTGAGCCACCCCACACATGGGAATGTACACCACTGTGCAACAGCCTACACCTGTTGTTGTACATCATATGTCCATGGAACATGACCACCAGAGTGGCGTCTGTTATCTGGTGCGTACCATCATGGCTCTGTGTGGAATAGCATGATCCATGCAGTTGTGTACATGCTAATGAAGTGCACTGGGGTATGTGTCAGCATTTGTATGTGCATTGTCCATCTGCACGGGTGTCATGATGTTAACAACCGCTGTCAGCAGACATCTGTAGTAGGTGTTGTAGTACACATGTACTGTGTATGCTGTGATGGGTGTGTTGCCAGGATGTGGCTAACAAGGTCGATTAGCATATGTTCGGAATCCACCAATGAGGGGATAGCCCCAGGTGTGTAACACCAGTCACATGGTGGTAGTGTTCATGCCAAGGGTAATGTAGGTCTTGGAGGCGGTGTGTATGGGTTGATCCAGCAGAGCGGAGGGTATGACACATGGATGTGGCGGTACATGAGTGGCTATCCCAGTGAAGTGTGGGGTAGTGTCAGTCACACATCAGTAGTAGCTGTCTGAGGCCCACTGTCCACTATACCAACATAGAGGGTATGTTACCCGTGGGGTATGATGTTGATTCTGTCGCTTGTTACAATGTGTATAGCGGCCCCGGACACAGTTAGTTGCACATGGAGCACCTCTGATGCATTGTGCTAAGTAACTTGCCAGGATGTGTGCAAAACATAGTGGGATATGGGAACCCCTCAGCTGTGGGTGTGCCGGTCCAGGTATGTGCCTGAAAGGTATGGTCTGTCTATAACCTGTCATTGCAGGTGTGCTCTGCAGAGACTAGAGGCAGGTCCCAGTCATTGCAGAGATGTTTGAGTGGTGCATTATAAGGTGTGCCTTGCCTGCGTGCATCACAGAGGAAGATGCAAGCATTGTGTCACATGACCCCATGTCGTGCCTGCCAGTTACCACCCTGTCGGTGACAGTTATTGGAAACTGTGCAAAACAGGCAGTATAGAAGCAGCAAGAGCCTTACATGTGAGCTGTACTCCCAGGGCTGACAGGTGCAAGTCATCTGCGCCACAGCATTGTGTTTGACCAGGACAGTCATAGCGGACAGATACCACATGCCTGTGGAATGACAATAGGAGCATAGGCAACTGTTGAAGTGACACAGTCGGTCATTGTACAGTGGTATCATGTCCGGACGAATGCAAAATGCTCCCCAGGTCTAGGCCCACACCCTCAGGGCTATAAGACTGGTGAGCTATTGCATGTCCCTGCACACGTAGTCTGTGATGTGGCATCACAGGGCAGTCACACTAACATGGAGAATGACAGTCATACCGTACCTGGTGAGGTGTGGCATGGGTGCATAGGTTATGTTGCAGAAGCAGTTACCCGACAGCAAGATGTAAGCGACTAACGCCTTGTGTAGCCTGTTGTGTGGAACTGCAGTGTGACTCCCTACAGAGTCAGCTATGACTGGTGTGTTGTGAATGTTATAACTCCCTATTGGCTGTATGTGATGGGCACACATGAGTCTGTGGGCTATAAGCTGGTGATGTTGTCTTCCATGATGGGGGCTACCTCTGGTGACTACAGTGAGTATGGAGATGTACTGCACAAGTTGTCCTCGTAGGTGTGGCCAGTGGTGTAGATCATGTGAGACTATGTGATGGGTGGGGTGTGTTGCGAATGTTACACATTCCCAAATGACTGTCAGGTGCAGTCAGGGTTGGTGACAGCATTACCCCCAGCCATAGCTGTCAACCTCCTGTCCCCAAACTGAGGAACATTAGCCCTCATACTGTGTGACAAATGGGCAAAATGTGGAACACTTACAACTGGCTTACTAACAGCATCAACTAGGAAGGGCATATAATGGCTAAAATAGGCTGGTCTTACATATAAAAAAGATATTCCAATGAATTAATATGATTCCCATCTATTTAGCCATGGCTAGCAGGTAAACTATTTACAACAATGAATGTGTGACAGACCCTTCCAATGTGTAACCTTGAGGAACATGCACCTTTTAGAACCCCAAATGAGGTACGTTCCTCGTAATGAGGTACACCTGAGAGCTATGCCCACAGCACGGCTGCAGAAGTGCATCCCCCACAGGCTGTAGTGCCGTATGTTGGGAGGTGAGCATTGAATGTGTACATGAGACAATTGCTCCATTGCCACATGTATGACATATCCCTCATATAGACAGGCAGTAGCACTGGTACGTGACAGTTGGACATGCCTGTATATACAACCATGTCCCACAGGATATGTGCATTACGTGTGTACAACAGCTGTCGTACCTTAAGCAAGCTGGGAAGTGTAGGACAGCCAGTGTACCTGTGGGAAATGGTGTGGAATGGGTGCTATAGTAATCAGTAGCTCATGACATGCTCACAAGTTCTGAACAAGTGCCTAGCATGACCATACAATACAGATAGGGTGTTGGATAATATCAACCCACAAGTGGTGATGACAGTCATTTAGGGTGGCACCACACTATAACCCTGCTGAGTATAGTGTGCATGTCCATGAACCATTAGCACTGTAGATGTTAGCAGTACAGATGTACAAGACAGCACGGATATTTGATTACAAATACCTTTGCATGTCACAGGAGTGTTCCACCAGTGGCCTGTTGACAGACTCACAACTACAAAAGGTGCAAGAGTGACATGTGCACAGCACACCAGTGCCAGCTACAGTAGAACGGGGTTAATGTGTTGTACCCCACCCTCATTGTAGCCCACACCACACAGACAAATGTTAGGCATCTGTGTATGTAAGGCTGTGAATGGCCATGGCCTATCAGTATAGCTGTGTCAGTGTTGTGAACAACATACAGAATGGGCTGTGTGGGTGAGGTGTGTGACATATGTGCACAGTCTGATGGATGATACCAGCAGTGTCACCGCTAGGTGAACATCCCTGTACCCATAAACTACTACCTAGGCTGTGGTCAACATTATGGACACTGTGTAAGGGATGGTGCTGTGCAGTGCACCCCCCAACATGGTGATGTCTCCAGGCCCCTTAGGTAGTCATATGAGGTACCCATGCCATGTCAGTGTGCCATCCATGAGCACGGAGATCACTGGACAGGCATATACAGCACTGTGGTGACCAATATTGGATCACATACCACCTGTAAGGGGTAATGGCTATGCATGGATGTGCGATACCAACTTTCACAATCCACACCTCCACTATGCAGCATGCTGTCTACCTTGCAGAACGACATTTGCTACACCATGATGATGGACATGCTACATGTCCATATCCTGATCTATATGACATATGTCATGGACAGCCACCATCCTAATACTAGGATCGCCACAGGCTGAACTGATCCCTGTGCCATATATGTGACATACTCCCGCCATACCATGCAACCCTGTCCAGCAAAGCTGCACATGTCATCCCAGTCATACATGGTGTGATGGCCGCATAGTAGATGTACTATCAACTGACTGGATCAGTAATGTGGCACTGATGCACCTTGCGGTGGCACAATGGCTGTCTGTTACAGCTTGGAAGCCATGCCCGCACATGCTATGGTTGATAACCATCCCTACGAATGTCGTCTGACTAGCCATTGTCCCATGTCTATCACATGTGCAATACAGGCGATCCGTGGCAGGATGTTGAACAGTTGTACAGTACTGTGTAGATGTATATGGCAAAACACATGCATGTACAGGTGTCCCTGCGTATGTGTGCATTGTCACTGCTCAAGTCCATTATGGCTGTGTCTGTGTTGATATGTGACATATACACAGCATCCAGGTCAACAGTAGTACCGTGGACACATCAAGGCATGTGCAGATAGGTAAGAACACAAGTGCAGGCAAATAGACATGCCCACAGCAAGACAGCATTTACATGGAGTATGAACACTGTAATGAGGTGACACACATATATGGTGATGATATCCAATGCATAATGGGTGTGACATGTGTGACACAAACACGTCAGTCGTGTCAGTGTCATGATGCTTTGCAAAGATAACTGTGCAGATGTAGTAGATGTCATAGAAATGTATGTGCAGCAGTATCTCTGTACATCTCTAAAACTGTGACCTGTCACCATCATTATGTCTTACAGATAATGCCCCGTACACGCCTCCCAGCATACACCCGCCAGGAGGATGATGTCCTCATCCCACAGCTCCATGACAACTATGACTTGTTGTTCAGCCATGTGCCACAGCATGCCCAGCAGCAGGATGACCTGTGGCAGGATCTACGCAGGAGGGTGAATGATGTGGGTGGCCATAACCGCACCTACCAGTAGGTGCGCAGACACTGCACGGACCTGATACAACATGCAAAACAGCGTGCCACTGCAATCGCCAGGGAACAAGGTGGAACAGGTGGTGGGCCACCAACCCAGCCCCCACTCACACACACCAAGGAGCTACTGGCCAGTCTGGGGACACCCAGGGAACAGCATCCAGAAACACTAGCTGCCATCGTGGAGGTGGGTGTCTCCCAACAAATGAGCCTGGAGTTGCCTGGTAAGTCAGTACTGCACATATGGCTATTATATACCATGTAGTTGCATGTGTCACTGTACATTATGTAAAGTAACAACATATGCAAGGTATGTGGACACACATGCTGCATACTACAGTATGCTACGTTGTGTATGCACACATGTGCATACTATATGCTATTACACAGGTGAATGTGTTCACATGCACAGTGCAACCTGTGGCTGTCATACAGTCATGGATAATGTTCATACTGGTGTGTCAGCCCTATACAGGTACCTCTGGCGTGCTGCACAGACATGGGTCTGTTGCAGGTGAGACTGTCATCAGTATCAGGCATGTTACAGTGTAGATCTATTTGCCATGTGGCCAGTTAACACTTGCAGACCTGATGTTTGTTCCAGTCACGATATGCAGGTCGCACCACCCTTCATTCACACACACCACCCATGTGCAATATATACAAACGTAATGATACACCGACTTGAAACCACAGTACTTGTCATTGCAACATGTGTGGTCAGCTGTGCATACAACGATGGAGGTGTTCTACAATGGAGGCATATGTAGTATGCATTGGAACAACATGTGTGGTACACACACAGTACCACACAGTGAGCTGTGATATGGGCAGCCCACAGGTGTCACCATTGTGTCATATGCCCCTGCATTGGGTGCACACATTGTGATGTGCCACCTGACATGTCCCAGACATGTAGTGTTCTCTCTGCAATATTGTCACACTATCGCATGACCTATACCCCACATACCAAACATACAACCCGTTGTCTGCATAGCCCTGTGGATTGTGACATATCTGACATCTATGGGTGTATGTCATATGGGACAACACAGACATGTGGAAAAGATGCCCATCACACACAATTGGCCAACACATGTGCACACATGGCCATGGGGGATGGCCAGAGACATGTAGCCACACAGTACTTGGGATGTGTATACACCCTGTTGCACATTGTCCACACATGGTCCAATTATAGCCTTAGATGACCGATTATACAGTTGATGTGGTACACTGGACAACCTAAAAGCCTGTGCACAGCTACTGGAGGTGTCACTGAAGTCTACCATATCTGATCTGTTGAACATCACGACTGTGTTGCAGTTATAGCTATGCAATGTGTACATATTATGCATTCTACAGCAACATAGATGCCTCATGTTGCCATGCAATGGCACAGTGTCTGTACTTCACACTGTATAGCAATGTAGACCGCTCACACTACCCTCCCATGCTCATGCACATTTGCTAAACGTGCATTCTATCTGTAGGGCATACACACAACACTGTAATGTGAAGCCCATTATGATGCTGTACATGTGTCAGGACACCATTGTGTCAAACATGTATGCATGTTAATGCACATGTCAGCAGATTACATGTCAAGGTCACGTCAGTCATGTGTACTGTTATTCTGTTCTGGGCCACATGGTGTATCATGGGGATGCATGCATACTACCATGATTGTGTGAACTGCATGGCTACTGATATGACACCTGCTTGCTGTAGTGTGCACCCCAGGGAGGTATGCTTACTAACACTATAAATGTCTGAGCTGCATGCCCTCTGCTGTATCGCAGGCATGCTGCATGCCATCTGAAAAATCACATGCATGGTGTGTCTGTGTGTGTGTCTGTGTTTGTGTGTGTGTGTCTGTGTTTGTGTGTGTGTGTCTGTGTTTGTGTGTGTGTGTCTGTGTGTGTCTGTGCGTGTGTCTGTGTGTGTGTCTGTGTCTATTGTACTTTACAGTATTTCTTTGCATTCACAGGTGATGTAGGTGCGTTACCTTCCTGCAGTCCATCTGATGTTAGTGTCTCCACAGATATTAGCGGTGATGAACACATGCATGAGGTACAGGCAGGGTTGTCAGGGGTTGAATCTGTGCCAATGGTTACCATCCCAGCTATGTCCCCCACTTCCCCGCACACAGTTCAGCTGCCAACACATACCGCATCACCAGTGGCCATAGAGGAAGGACAGTCAGCGTCTGTTAGCGTGGAACAGGAACGTGTGGTGGCTACAGAAGGTGTGTCTACACACCATGGTGTCAGTGTAATGACTGCAGATGTGCCACACAGGCATGTGGCCGGTGCTGCTCATAGGAGGACCTTTGGCAGACATGCACCTGCAGGACAGAGCGCAGCAGCTGGTATCACCAGACGCATGTTCCAGACTGTAATGGCGGCACAGGCACGTGCTGAACGGCAGAACAGAGAAGGGCAGAGGCTGCAGAGGGCTGCTATCCATACCCTAAATGACAACATCCAGGCATTGGCAAATGCTCAACAGCAGATTGCTAATGTTCTGGATAGGCGATTAGGTGAAATGGTCGGAATCCTTGACCAAGGCATGGCAATCCGCGAGCAGGAGCTGTCTGTGCTGGAACACCTGGTAGGAGTGAGGCATAGGCCACGTGGACGTAGGCCAGCACCACCACCTAGTGTAGGTCGACATGAGAGTGCCACCTCACATGCCCGCTCCCATAGTGCTGGTAGCAGTAGCAGTGCAGCTGGTGCTGCGCTGTCAACACCAGGACACAGCAGGCCACGTGGACGTGGCCCTGGATGGTCTCAGCGGGGACACGGTTCCAGCAGACATGTGTCGTCGGACAGTAGCCACTCTGTACCTCCAACTGGTAGTGCCCGTGCAACCCCAGGCAGGCACAGGTCACATGGCCATGGACGGACACAGTGAGCTGTACAACCTGCTCTGTACAATCTGGGGCTGTCAATTATACCCCGTGTAGGCCTCACAAATGGCAGAACTGTGTACACACATACACGCACACAGCAAACACAACTGTAGGGCTCCACAACATCCACATGCATTCTGCACAGACATGTCCATTCAACTCACTGGCCCTTACACACACACATGACGTTATCCATTGGTGCAGCCTATGCCCCTGGCAAACATATCACCCTGTGCATATGATGAAGCCTGTGCCACATCCCTGTCATCCACACCATCGGTGCAGGGTTATGCACAAATATTCTGATGCACAGGGTGAACAGCATAGTGAGAGGTGTATGTAATATTACCTGTGTATGCATAGTGAGGGATGTGTATGTTGCAGTGTTTGTGTGTGAATACTGAGAGAAGTGTATGTGACATAGGTTGTGTACTGTCGACATGCACCAGTCATACCATGTAGTGCAGGTGCAGCATGCATTGTGATGTGTTCACGGTATGTGTCTCGGTTACATCTGTAGCACCATGTTGGTTGTGATACCCTGGTTCCCTCCTATGGTGTACTTGCATGTGCCTACAGGTAGCAGTGTTTGCAGTCCCCACGTGTAACTGTGGATTACTGACAGGCACGTCTGGCAATATCAGCATGCTACATGTACCCTCAACCTGACTGTTGGACACACCAACATGACACAGATGTCCGCACATATACTGCACCTGACGCATGTGGTCGGTGCCACAGGCTACACTGGACAGTGACGTGACATACATAGCAGGACACATTACAGGTATGGTGACATGGTGCAGGGGTTGTACACAGCGGCCTGGCCAATGATGATGTGAGGTGTCACTTGGTAGCTGGAGGCCACACTGTGCAGCAGTAGGACCCTGTAACAGTACGGGAACATGGCCGCGTTCATGGGGTGTACACCACTATAATGCACACCCCATAGTGTGCAGGTGGGGACCCTTGCCTGTGTGGTCATCACCCTCACAGTACTATGCACCCACACGACGTGTCACAGAGAAGGGACATGCACAGGTAGCCAGTATGGCTGGGACCTATGGCATCAACAGGGTTGTGCAATGCATCACCATTATGCATTAGTCACCACGTGGGGTTAGTGATCATTTCCCACCGTATATTAGCATACACCCTCACACCAAGCACCAGACATACATACAGACACACACACTGTGGTGACCACACATGTGTATACGGACAGCCGACGTGTGTGATGCACCTCACCAGCCGACGTCATGCTTCCCACACTGACGTATGTACAGATCTCTACAATGGTGTACAGGGATGTGTAGCAACTGGGACATATTCCCCAAGATATGTGGCATCCCTGGTCACACATTCAGACACACATGGCAGTGCTGGGAATGATACACCTGCCATATGATGACACGTTTGATAGACATGCAGTGGTATTGATTGCATTATGTGTACCAACGCTATATCTGGCAAATGTGCTGCTATATGCACACGGGAGGTTGTAGGTGTTACAGGTGCCATGTGACATATAGTTGTTAACACCTGACCGCTGTGTATGCATTATGTCAGCACCGTCATGTAACAGCGACATAGCATACTGTTTGCACATGGCATGATAGGATGGTGTGTGACACAACTGTGAGCCACCCCCTGCACACATACATCTAGACAGGTGGTTCACCACATTATGTACACACATCCCTCCATACGTGCTGTTTGTATGTCACCGTATACAGGTGTCATTGATGGGTCTGCATTGCTTCTGCATGTCGAGGTAGGTGCAACTATGTTACAGACATCGGCCACTGCACATGCATGGTTGCTACATGCACAATACAGATGTCACATGTGTCTCCTGTTGCCATGTTTGTATGCATTGCTATTGTTGGACATGTGTGTTGACATACATAACACATAGACTGCGGTATGATATCACGGGTGTCACAGGTGACCAGTACAAGGGTATGTGTCCCGGTCAACACTGCTACCCCCTGTAGTGTGAGCATTCAACAGACATGGGCCCACCTTCCATTTGCGTGTGTAGCATTGATTAGGCAAGTGTTATGCACGAGGTACATCAAAGGCTATGTATGTATGTGTTGTGTGCGCAGTCCATGCACACATCCACACAAGCACATGTATGACATACCCAGATGTGTGTTCATTGGTGTACAGCAACAGTCAGGTGTCACAGCTGTGTAAGGGCCATGGTATGTCTTGAGCCAACCTGTTCATGTATACTGGTATCATTGCAATGCATAACACCTGTTGGATCCCTGTTGTAAATGTGTACTCTGCACAGCTGGTGTACACTGCTGTACAGCCCAGTGGTCATGTGTCACATGGTGTTGTGGGACCGTAAGGCTGTGTAGTGCTGCACCGACGACATGGTGCTGACTTGACAGCTACAGTGTACACTGCAGTGTGTACATGTGTGACCTGCACCTGTGACAGCTGTGATGGCAGCTGTGTGTGTACAGGTCACTGCATGTGTGACCGCTCTGTGCATGAGGACAGTTATACCTTACTGTGCCCTTCTGTGTGTACACTCCATCTGCATGCAA
>NC_056728.1:623702517-623815017 GCF_019279795.1 Protopterus annectens | reverse complement strand
GACTTGAGCGACACAAACACATGCTAGAGTAAGGTTTCTGTATGTGCGTGTGCCTCATTATGGCATTCCTGTTCATGTGTGTGTGCATTTCTGATGTGTGTCATCAGCCACAGTTGAACTGCACATCCGGCATCCCCCACTAGGTCAAGCTAGTAAAAAACGCAAAACTGCACTGCAACCACCACGGAACCTTGAGGCAGCACTCTAGTCACAAAGCCCACTAGGTGACCATGAGGGTTGTCCCCATTGCCAAATGTTTTGTACAGCTGCGTCAGATGCCACATATCGGAAGCATTGCAGCTTCCAGGGCATCCAGCACACACATTCATTATTACGGGCTGGCCATCACACACAAACTGCCACTTCATGGAGGGGAAGCCCTTGTGGATGATGTAGGCCCTACCACACTCACTGGCTGGTGCTTTGATGCATATGTGTGTGCAGTGTATTGCACACAGTACTTAGTGTATTCCACTATTGTGTGGAAACGACACATATTGCTGCACAATACCTTACGGGAATTGGGGATATATACATCATCACTGACATGTGCTAACATGGCATTCATGAACTGGTGCAGTACCCTGGATGCTGATGATTGTAAAATCCACATCATATCACCAGTTGATCTCTGGAAGGTACCTGTTGCTGGTATCCTTAGGGCAACACATACCTTGGTTTCCACTGGGATAGGTTTCCCTCTGTTGGTTCTGTGTGTGAGACATGGCCTGCACAGATCCACAATCTTCTGCAGGAGGTCTCTGTCCACTCTATAGTGCTCTACTATCTCCAGCTCATGTAGCCCCTGGTAGGTTACCCTGTGCCTGCACACTCCTCTCCGTCTACTCACTGTGTGATGCTGAGCAGCATTCACATTGGCACAACCCTCCACATGTTGCATATGTTGACGTATAATAGCAATGGCAGCCCCTAACATTTTGTTGTCTCAGTTAAGCTTTTACAGTTTGCACTTCTCTTAGTATACTACAGTGTTGCAGTGTGTCTGAGCAAAACATGGTGGACTACTGTTTGTAGAGTTGTACGTGCTGTGCTGTGCTGGCCTACTGTACTGGCTGTGTAATATACTCAGTCTGATTGTTTTCACCTGCTAGCTGTGGTAGTTCTCCTTGGTTAACTTACTGCTATTTGTTTACCTTCCTTTTCACTGTTTGTGTCCACAGTGAGCAGCGCCGTGCATAGGAGCATAGTGACGTGTATATCCGCTTCCACGTGCGCACACAGGCTTATGCATGCATACAAACACTTACACTGGCTTACACAACATTACACGGGCTTCAACAATCTTACAGTAGCTTACTCATTCTTCAAGTTGCGCACACGGGCTGACACACATGCACACATGTTTACTCGGGCTTACAGGCTTGCACGGACGCAAACACACTTCACCAGGTTTGCAAGGAACTTCAGTGATATCCATGCATACACCGTCAGTTTACTGACTTTACCTAGGTTAATCATAACACGCCTGTTCCACTGATGGGTCAGTGACAGCAGGCATGTGACACACTGCTCCAATAAGATTACAGTGTTTTATACATACACACTCATGATGTCACCTATCGTCTAAGCTGATAGTCCCCTTAACCTACTCTTACACTGTAGAGGCTTGGCCCATATGGCATGACAAATTGTGCTTCACTATTTTCAGCCCCAATTGCATAGGATTGCCTACTAATGCTTGGTTACATCTCTGAGTGTGCGCTTCCACACATAGCAACCACTACTCAGTAGCCATGTTGTCTTCAGCTTGCCATTCACCTGCATGACACAATAACTTTTAACTGACATTACAATTTGTATGTATATTTTACATATTTGTCTTGTTTTGTATGCACAGCGCGTACTCGCGCCGCTGCGCTACGCTGAAACATCGGAGATCGGGGGAGGACAACTAGAGTTTTATTAATTTCCAATGGGAGTACATGCCACTGGCATTATATTTGGCCATTGGCATGCTTCTTCAACTAAACCATCCTTTATTTGCAGATGACATTGCTCCGTTTAGCTACTTGCAGAACGTTACTCGGTTAACATCCGTGTACATTTCTGCACATACCTCTACTCTTGCACGGGCAGCTTACTGTTTCATGTATCGCATATTTTACATTATTTGCATAGCTTTCACCTACAAATGGGGTAATTTGCATATCCTAACATTGTCCGTGCAACGTTCATTTGAGGGGCTGTGCTACATACCCCTACAGGATATTGCTGAATAGCTCGGCGGACATCTTGCCTTGCTCTACTCTTACTCTACTCGTACACCGACCAAAGCTTCGTGAATCCTGGCCTAAGCTTTGATGTGTGCTAATATGTCTATTTGTGGAGTAAGCAAGGCTGTAGGTATGTTTTGACCTGCTACATCTGTCATTTCTACAGAGCACCTCCCACTTTCATCATTTGTAGAGGTGACAGCCCTATAGGAACTATATGTACAGCTGTGACATTTTCATACCATCAGATTTGTCTTGTAGTGGTATAGTCGATGATACTGTTTCCTATAACATGTATCTGTTTCTGATACAAGATATGTCATTTTATTACACCACTACACACAATATATGGAGAAATCACAGGCCAGATGCCATTACATTCCTTTTGTAGGACACACCCGCCCAGAGTGTTGTGTTCCTCACAAAAGCCAACAGGTGCTGATCAAAACATATTCTGCTATCATCTACCTTATGTGTTCGCCAGTATTTGCGCTTTCCGTCAGTGGCAGAACTCATATACGTGTGTGGGAGACTGAACACTGTATCGGGGACACTGCATAGCACCCTGAGGGACACATTTATGTTGTTTCTATTAACCTTCCACATTGACTATCACAGGGCATTAGTATTCATCCAGATTTGTCGAGATACGTGCTTTTGACTTATACATGTTTTGTCATTTGTCATCACGTCTTTCTTCACACCTGTCCACCTAATCGCACTAGTTCTGTACATTTATTTAGGTCAGGGTTACCTTCATACCTCTCAACTGTACACATTTTGGGTAAATGTCCCGAACTTACACGTCTGATTTTGTTCCTTTTTTAATAATATTGTGCCTTTCTGGTAATTTAGTTGGAGGTCATTTGGGACCGTGGGGTTAGACAATAATGACAGACATTTGTTGTTTACAATTAATAACCCTCAAAACATTCATACTATTGACTGATCCATTATTCTATCAATGTTCTGATTTTGTAAGAGGAATAATTGAGATATTCCCTATTTGTACTTATTTTAAAATGCCTTTGTCCAGATGTCTTATTCTGATTGAGAGGTATGGTTACCATCTTATTCGTACGCATGTACGTCCATGATGATCGCTTACATGACACTAATATAACTCCCTACGTCTTCCCCAATAGTTTACATGGTATCCAGTAGATGGGTTCTTCATTTTAGGAAGTTAGAGGCGTCTGCTATACCCACATAGGTATATTAATCACTCCCATGTGGCGGACCTCATAAATCTGTGCCAACCAACACCTAGGCACCTAGGCCCATTATTGCATACCCATGATTCCCAGACCTGACACCCCTCCACAGTAGTCATAACACATATTTAATGTGAGCGATAATAAAGTATGACGACACTTCTAAGCACTATCCACTCTCCGCATGTCGGTACATATGTCTTACATTCTGTCAGCCCATGTGTTATTACACTTGCACAAGCTACTGTTGCATGTACAGCTATATTGTAGTTGCGGATGACACTTCTTTGCAGCAATCATTACAGGACAGTGCATTTATAGATTCACTATTTTTGGAGTCCTGCAAAGGACACCTATATCCATGTTTAAAGAGTAGGACTTACAGATCTGGCACACTGATACTTTCCGGGCAGTAGTTTTGAGAGCAGCAGTGTATTTACCTTAATTACATGTTACATGTATCCATACTAGCTATGGTGTAACCTATTTATGTACATGTGTTATATCTATGAGGACATTTGTTTATATGTTTGTTAGGTATATATCAATTGACGTTGTTTGTGTTTGAGTGTATATATATATATATATATATATATATATATATATATATATATATATATGTATGTATATATATATTTATATATATATATATATATATATATATATATATATATATGTCTGTACATTCTTTATTTCATATATTTATTTAGTTTAAGTCTGTGGATATATATATCTATACACAAATGTATATATCCAGATATAGACATTACGTGTAGAAACCAGCATTCATTTGCTATGCTGTGATTACACACGCACAGGCGCACTTGCATTTCCTTATTGTGGGTTACGTGCAGGTGCACATGCATATCCTTATTGTGGGTTACATATGTTTACTAAGTCTTTGTGCTTACGTGGGCTTTATTACTTGTGACAGTACCAGTAAAATATCTGTAATCCGGTTAATGGACATATGCGAAACACACGTTCACCTTTACATATTTAAATGTCTGTACAGCACAGACGCATTCATTACACTTTAACATTATATGTGCTGTAGTCGTAGTTGAACCGGGACTGCATTCACGTTGGCCGGATGCTGTAACCAATATACGTTTGGTGTTCTGACTCATTTATATGCATACCCATAGTACATAGCTACATTAACATATGCCTCACCGCTTCACTTACGACACAGGCATCCATTCTCCTGCTGGGAAAAATACGGTACTACATTTACACATTCCCTGTTCCCTACTGCTCTGGACCCAAGCTGCATATTTCATCACTGCAGGGATATTCAGAACCCCAAGGCTTATAGTCCTGACACATACAAGTCTTTATTGTCAGGGTGTTCATGTGGTGATCTGGGTTTAGTCTTGTCCGCCTGGTGAACGGAACTGACCTGACCGTGTTCAAATGTCAGACAAAGCACATGGACAGAGTTTGTCCATTTTAAAAATTTTATCTGTGTTTACAGACACAGGTGTCTGGGCACCTGTCAGCAGCTTATAATGTTGGCAATACATAATATGGGTGGGGGTAGTTACAATACATAATCCACGGTGTTGGTGTTCCCATTCACATTATTTTACCTGTGTTTGCAGACACAGGTGTTTGGGCACCTGTCAGCAGCTTATATTGTTGGCAATACATAATATGGGTGGGGGTGGTTACAATACATTATCCACGGTGAGTGGTGTTCACATTCACATTTGACTATTTCCTGTATTCATTCATACGAGGATTATTATTTTGGACATGAATTAGCTATGAATTAACTACAGGTATGCAGTAGTACAGTAAACATATGTGAAGGTTTGTTACAGTAAGAATGTACGGACCTCTGTAATACTCGGAGACTACCCCACATCCTTCACAACATTTCATGCTAATGTACATACTATTATTCTGTGAACTTTCGAAGTTTGTGAGAGCAGTAATTACATCTGCCCCTATTTGTCCACCCATCCTTTTAGGCTTTGTCCAGATTTTGTTGCTGTAATAGGTTGAGAGGTGGTGTCGGTATGTGATTGAGTTGAATATATACTGTCGATAATTCAGTGGGGAGTAGGGTTACCACCTGTTCCTCTTTGCGAGGGGAAGTCCCACTTTGGTCAGTTGTGTCCTGCGATGAAACCTAAGACATGGCAAATGTCCTGTGATTTTAAGACAACAGTATATTTCTTATTTTCTTTACTAGTTGCATGATACAGGTATTTTGTATCTGGAACACATAATTATTATTTGGGTTAGCATAAGCTATTCAAATGCTATGAATTATGCTTTTATCTTGGCATACAAGTGTAATTCTGTCCTTTGCACTGGCCGGGGGTATGTTTTATCCTGCAAATTCTCACATTTCTACAACGGATGTCCCACTTTGGGCATCTGAACAGGTGGCAACCCAAGTGGGGAGACCTGCATGGTGGACAGCTGTTCCATCCTGCGTAGTATGTTTTGCATGTCTGTCTAGAAACTGAACAGTACCGTGACTACACATACATGTTTTGTCCAGATGTGTATAGTACTAGACACCGTGGCATGTAAACAACTCTGAGGTTTCAACAGGTTATTTATCCCACGCGGGATGTACACACATTTGGCCGAAACTTGAACGCGTGGGCATTTGGATTTACGTAACTGTGATGGGATGTTTACAAACATGGGATACATATTTGCAATCCTGACACTGCCTAGGACGATACTTCCTACTACATATGGGGAATACTCGCTATGTGTAGGTGTACGGATGAGCAAGGCTGGTAGCTGGATTTGGTGGACATTCGGACATGGGTGCGGGTTATGTGCTATACAGGGGTTGTTGCGTATTGCATTTGCATGCATGGGTTCTGCTTTTGGATATCCCGGTTCCGCATATAGCATCCTATGTGTATGTGCCGGTTACGTTCCTGTTCATGTGTATAGCACATTTTAATATACATATGTTTGTGTGTGTTTGGTATACAATTTGGACTGTCAGGTTTCTTTACGGTTGTTTTATAGCCACAACTGCCCAGCTGTGTACTATCACTACCACTGTGGGACTGCTGGTGACCCTGGCCATGGGGCTAGATGTGTGTATTGGCGGCACGATGACATGATGCACTTCACTTCCGCTGGGTATACCTACTTACAGTGCAGTACATTACGGACACACGATTTTAAATATCATTTGTTCCATGGACGGGAACTCATATTGTGTTGCGTGCATTTCTGTTTGGTTCTCCATTTTGTGTGGCCGGGAACTGTCTTGCATGCTTTGCATACGTTTCATTATCCACGGACACTGATAGGTGCGATTACTATTGCAGGTGGACTATAATATTCAGCAGTTTAGGTTGCTCATCGACAGCTGACACTGACATGCCTCCGGGCGCAGCTTAGTAATGCCCCATGCACTCGCGCATGTGTCCTATGCACGTGGATGTGGTGGCAGTGCACCTTCATTAATATGCATATGGCGCTACTACACCATATATACGCTGCACGGCCGGCACAGGCCTTACACCGGCCTTGCGCCAAGCTTCATGAATCCGGGGGATTCTTGTAATTGGAGATTCAATTATTAGAGGAAATGATACTTACATATGCAGAGAAGATAATGAACATTGAATAGTTTTATACTGGCCTGGAGCAAAAATAGCAGATGAGAGAAAGGCTTTAGAATGCCTTAATCTAAGGAAGTATGGATTTATTTACCTATTTATTTATTTATTTGCAGTTTGTTAACCGGGAATGTCCACTGGGCTGCTCAGAGCCCATTTTCAGTGGAGGCCTGTGGAGAAAAGCTTCTCAGATACAGTAAAAAGAAGGCAAATACAAGGAAAACAAATTGAAAAAAAATTATGCACATTGAAGTAAAACATTATTTAAACAATATTGGATAACAAAGTTGTAATATAATTTAGTGGGAATACAATTTTATACATAGCATAGCATTATCTAACAACACTGGAGTACAAAGTTGAATGCACACTTATCAGTTAAGTGGAATTGTGTAGAATAATTTATAGATTATACACAGAATAGAAAGTGGGGAGAGAGTATGTGGCTAGAGATAGGCATTCAAGGGGGATTTGTTTTTATTCATGTTGGTACAAATTATCTCATCCACAAAGACTCTCTCAATGTTAGTAGGGAACTTACAGCCCTCTTAGATGGCATATGTTGTACAGCTGTTAGGCTGTATTTTTCACAAATCTCATAGAAAGGAGAGTTAGGTCATTGTCAATGAAAAGATGTTTTGAGTACCTTCATGAAAAAAATGCCCTGTTTTAAAAAAAATAGAAATGTGTACAGCATCCAAACCTAATCTTGGCATACATCTGTTTAGACAGGATGTCATGACCAGGGAAGAGAATTTTGCAGCAGATATTTTGCAGAATTTGACAAACACCAGGCAGAATTTTTGCCACATCAAAAATGTAACAGTTCAAAGATAGCAAGATTTGATGCATCTCTGATGGTTGTTAATGCTAGAAGCATTAATAATAACTTTTTTTATTTAAAAAATTTCTACATTCCAATAAGATTGATGCTGTTATTGTTTCTGAAGCACAATTAAAGAACAATGACTGTAAAATGGTTCTATCAGGATATAAATGTTTTCATTGTAACAGATATTTTAACAAAAATTCAGGTGGATGTGTTATAATAGGGATTAAAGATTGTTATAAAACATGTGAGCATTACATGTTCAGTAATAACACCAATATAGTCAAACTGTGACAATAAAGACAACTCTGGAACAATAACAATTGTTGGAGTGCATAGACCACCAATGTCAAGTGCTGATGATAAAGAGGAATTCATACCTTTCTTGAATGAAGCACAGGAGGGAAGAATAATAGTGGCTGGAGACTTAAATTTAGAGAAAAAAGGGTCTGTCTCGAGTTAACTAGTCCTCCACTTCAAAACAAATCATAAAAACACCATCTAAAAAGAAAGAAAAATACATATAAAACAAGGTAAGTGCTTTCACATCTATAAATAGATACTTCATCAGACCATCGGTGTTTTAATTTGGATTAAATATTTTTAACCTGCACAGTGAGGCTGTGTTCCAGTCTGCTTCTTTTGCTGTTTTTGGGGACTTAAATTGACCAGAAACAGAGTGGAATAATATTGATTCAACAACATTAGTAAGGAAATGATCTAATATGTATGTTCAAGAACAACAATTTCTTCAGATTCTAAAAAAGCCTACCAGGGAATAAAACATACTAGACATTGTTTGTGTTCCTAAAGAAATTACTGTTACTTCATGTCAAGTTTTAGTACTTTTGATGCACATTGATAGTGGGGTTATAAAGCTTAGTTTCTTTCTATATAGTTCTGCCAAACTGAAATCTAAACCAATGCACAGAAGATTAATAACAGATTTTATGGAAGCAAAACAGTCATTTTGTAAAACAATTGGAGTGATGCATTCAGTGGAAAAACTGCAGAAGGAATGTGGAAAATTTTGAAGGAGAAATTGTTTGAATGCAAAAAATAAAAAAAAAAGGTTTAACATCATGATCTAGGCATAATGTCAGGAGGATATAGTTCCATAAGAATAAAATATGCGATTAAAGTGAGAGACTTTGAAAACTGAAATAAACAAGCTGGACAGACAAATTAAACATAGTGTGAGACAAGATCAAGCAACATTTGAAGAAAATTTACATAAAGATATTGATCATAATAGGAAACTATTTTATAGATACAAAAGATTTGGTAGGAGTAAAGACATAAATTGATAAACTGTGCGTAGATTCTAAAATGTATTCAAAGGCAAAGCAGATTATAGATATATTTACAAAATGTTATGCAAAGCAGTTTGTCTCTACAAAGTGGGTGATAAATTGTCCTAGTGGCATCCAGGTAACCTCAGATACTGAAATTAAATTAGATTATATTGAAAAAGAGCTATGAAATTAGATCCAAACAAAGCACAGGGAGGAGAAGGCATTAGTGATAATGACATGAGAACACTTCAGCATGAACTTACAGTTCCATTACATTTGTTGTTTTCTAGATCATATAAACATGCCAAGATTCATTAAGACTGGAAACATGCACTTGTTAAACCTTTCTTTAAGGAAAAGGAGTGTAGGACAATCCTAGCATCATACAGACCCATACATTTATTTTCATGTTGTAGGAAAATGATGGAAAAAGTTACAATGGGTAAATTATTGTCAGAACTAGAAAGACTGGACATGAAACCATATATCGGCATGCATATGTTGAAAATAGATCTATTATCACCTGTAATATAATGTTCTATAACAATATAATGACAGATATGAATGAAAAATATGCTGTGATGTAATTTATATAGATTTAACTTCAGCATTTCATAGCATCATTCAAAAAGGTTTGATCAATAAATTAGAACAACTAAATATTGATTTACTCTTGATAAGATGGATAGTTGCATGGCTTACAAATAGGACAGGGCAAGTATTATATAGCAATTGGACAAGTGAAATTCAAGGTTAGAGTCAGGATGTCCCACAGGGCTGTGTCCTAGTCCCATACTTATTTAGACTGTATCTTTCAGACGTATCTTTTTCATCTGAGGTGATCTACAATCTGTATGCAGGTGACATGAAAATGAGTAAACTGATTACATGTGTTACAGATAAGGTATTTCTGCAAAAGAACTTGAATAAATTGACTATTTGAGTACAGGAGAATAATATGCTGAAGAATACATCTAAAACTAAGCATATGAGATTTGGAAGACATATATTGAAATGTGAATACTTAATATAGCACACAATGATTGAAACTGTAGATTTATTTAAGGACCTGGGTATATGGGTAGATCATGCTTTGAGTTTTTCTAATCATATCAACCAATTGGTTAATGATAGTTATAAAACTATAATTTATATAAAAGATTTATAAAGTCTAGGAAATCAGAAAGGTTGAAGTAATTGTTTGTTAGTTATATTAGACCCAAACTTGAGTATGCAATAACAATATGGAAACCTTATAAGACAATAAGCATGAGTAAATTGGAAAGAGTACAGCAGAAATATAAAAACACAAATGGCCAGCACTAAGGTGTATAGGCAAAAATACTCAAAATGACACCATGTAATAAATAATTTGTCATTTATTCTTCCATACTGGTTTCAGCATAAGAGCCTTCATCAGTGGAAAACATATATGTATACGGGATTCTATGGGAATAAGAAGAGTATTAATTGGTTCTTGGAGAGAGGAGGCAATGATGGAATAGACTAGCAAATTACATTAAAGTAAACACTCGTTTTTAGAACAGCCTGGACACGTTATAGGCACAACTGTATATTGGCAGGCTAAAAGAGCATTATTGCTTGTGCTTGAAATATTTGTATGTATGTATGTATGTATGTATGTATGCAACCACATCTTTTCCTATATTGGAAAACTTGACATGAATATAGCAAACAATATAAGCCTCAACAGATTCCCCTGGGGAATGCCAGAACTAGTCACCTTTTCATCTAAGATAACATTACCAATCATCAGTTTACATTTTCAGCCTTCCAACCATTTCTTTGTACTCATCATATCACATAACCATTTATGTTATGTTATATTCTGTCTTAACCGACAAAATCCTGGAGTCCAGTGAGGGGACTATGTGCTATGTCCATATGCAGCCTGACAGGTGAAGATGGAGCCATTCTCTACAAAACTGATGAAGGTCTTTAGAATAAAAATGATGTTTAGTTGTATCCTTTGCTCTATACCTGTCACTGAGTGAAGGTAACTGCAGGTGAGATAACAGGCCTTCAGGGACTACTTGTGTGAGATACATGCATACCTTATGGGAGCTTCTAGAAGATTACTGCTGACTGAATTGCCATTCATTATATAGAAGCAGTGACTTTAGTCAAAGCTCCCTAATGTCAACATCTGCTATGTTGACACACTTTAGCTGACAACGCAGATGATCAACAGGAGTACAAGACTGGGAGTTTCCATGGACGGGAAATATGCTCCTTCGCTGGGGAAATGGTATCTCAGAGTTAGTAAAAATAATTAGCATGGGGTAAGGATGCCCCCCTGCAAAAAACAATGTTTTATCTGTTTTTTGAAATGTTTGCTTTGCATGTGGAGATAATTTTCCTCTCACTTGTGTTGTGTATTGTCAATGTTTGCATTGTCGACCTTTTGTGGTCATTGTTATCGATGTTGACATTTGGGTGTTTTAATTATAGTAAGTAGACCCATATAGATGGATATATAGGTGTATAGATATAGATATAGATATAGATCCAAGATTTCTTATATGTTCCAAAGTAATTAACATTTTTAATTCTAAAAGCATTTTCTAGAAGTAAAAAGTCTTTATGATAATCAGAATGCTTATTTTAATTGTTTGAAGTCCACTGAGTGGCTTAAAACATTTAACACAAAATTATAATTCATATATGAAATGAAGCATCCTTAAAGATATGGATAACAAAGTATATGTGAAGGAATAAGAGAAAAGGGGAAACAAATATGTACATTTGTTAATTTCTGATGGCTTTCCAAAAGCCAGTGTTTTTTATATTACTATTCTGATGTTTTGATGTGTGCGTTTGTGTGTGTGTGTGTGTGTGTGTGTGTGTGTGTGTGTGTGTGTGTGTGTGTGTGTGTGTGTGTGTGTGTGTGTGTGGTGTGTACGTGTCTGCTTGACAGAAAATGTATGGCTACTGAGTTTCCACTGAAAAGTCTTTATTTATTTTTTTTTTTTTCATCTTGCTATACTCAGCTTTATTTGAAGATTCATGCTGTTTCATCCAGCTAGTTTGAACTTTTTGTGTTTTTTTTTCAGCATTCCAGCCCTTGCTAAAATATTTTGGTCTCAGAATGCTCTGCTGGATACTTTATCTTTGCATAAATTTAATTTCTGCACATGCTGTGTGGGCATGGATTCAATTTTCTTTTTGGAAATGGAAAACCCACCTACATACAGACAGTTTCCCACCTAAAAATAACAAAATGAAATGAGATCAAAATAACATAGACATGTCAATAGACCAACAGTGAGGAGTAGTTAGGTAGTTCCTTTTTGGCTTTACTACTTAGATTATGTGCTTTATTTTGACTTAAAACAATAACCTGTCATAGCTCGTGCATCTTTTTTTCTCAAAATGAAGTCACTTTTCAAGTGAGACTTCTGACACATACAAAGAAGGAGTTGGAGGTAAGCTTCAGAATGAGACAGAAGACTAAATTAATACTAATCTATGATTTACTAACACTTGAGAGCACTGACAGCACATGCAGCCTGACACTGGGGGTGGAAGATGCAACTTTAAGGAGCTGAAGTAACATTAAGCTGCAGTTTGTACTGCTGAAGTGACACCTCGACCCCATGTGCAAAATGGGTAAAAGGGGTTGAGGATGGATAGATGGATTTAAGGGGGTATTGAGTAAGAATGTTAATGAGACTGTACCATGATAAATACCACTCTCAGAATCGTGGAATGTCACCAGATGGGGATTAGGTATGCCTAGATGATGACAGACCTGCTGGGGATAGTGCTACATAATGAAGCTATGTATCCATAAAAACATCAGGTATTGCACAGTTTGGTAGACTGCACTATGAGAGGTCACATGACATAGTTTCATCTGCATGTATGTGGCATATTTACCATGATGGGCATTCACACACAAATACACATACAACACAAACACAGCTGAGATCAAATACAAGGGCTACACAGCAAAAGTGCCACATTTGTTTATTTTATGAATGGGTAGGAAATAAGGTGATAGGACAGTCAGAAAGTGGGAAGAACAAGTTGAGGAAAACAAGGAAGGGCAATGGGAAGGGAAACGAGACATGTTGTAGAGGAAGGAGGGTCATTATTATGTGTATGAGTAAGGTGGATGGCCTTGTTTATTTTTTATTATTATTTTTATTAATTTATTTATTTTTTTAATTCTGTGCCCCCTCTACTACCAGTTGATCATCAGCCACTTCTGGCCAATTGTCCCATTCATTCCCCATCACCATGGTGAGTGTTAACCCACAGGCAGTTATAAATAGCGATTCAAGCATTTTCTGTTTTATGCTGTAGTCCCTGCAAGCAGCCAGCCAAGCATCAAGGCTGAGACTTGTAATGGACTGACTGTTGAGGTCAACCCCTTCATTTGTGAGGGTCATTTCTCCAGCTATCCCTACCCCTCTTACCAAATCACAAGTGGCATTTTTTTTTTGCAGTCTCCACATGGAAAATCACACTACCTCATGTGCCCCCAAGTGTGTGCATCCCTCCTTAGCCCCAGGGAGAGGAGAGCAGGGAATGCCTCTTTGCCCTTTTGCTCTTCATCTCCCTTCCTGGCTCCTCCATACCAGGGCCACTAATAAAATACTAGTCACCTGGCAGTCACCTGGGCTGCAGTTAGGGCTCCATCCCTTTGCTACAGAGAGCCAGGCAACCCCCTTTTTATTTTAAGATAAGAACAGCAGAGGGGAGGGGAGGGAAGCAGAATGGATAATGTGGGCAGGAAGGAGGGAATAGAGATGGCAGCCCGGGTAAACACACAAACATATAACACAGATAAAGACAAACAGTGGAGGTGTTGATACAAAAGGGAGAGCACAAAGGAGATATGCAGACAGATAGAGGATTAACAAATGGTGATAGGGAGGACTGGACAACAAACAGAGGAGAGTGAGTGACACACAAGGAAAGGGAATACAATGATGAGGGACAAGGTGAGGTGAGGACTACCTGACCGGCTATTCCAGCTTAGTTACCTTTGTGGTGGACATCATAGGTGGAATCTGTCACTGGTGTTCTGATAATCAGGGCCAGGTAGCTGCATGGGGGTGTCTGCCAAGGTGCCAATCCAAGTCTTGAGCCATTCCACCTCAATCCTGATCAGCCTCTCCATCTCTTGACAGGTGACTCCAGCGGACACTTCTGCGCCACTCCCTGATGAGGAATCTTTGTCCTCCACCAGAGAAATAGGCCACTAGTGATCCCCCAAGTTGGTGGGGAGGTCTAAGCAGGGCACAGTGGCCACTGCCACACTACACCCTGCTCCACAGCTCAAACTATGGAATAAATACACATAACTGGAGATAAACAAAATAACAAAGGAAACATAATAAAAAAGAAGGTGACAGAGAAAGAGAACAGGAGAAAAACAGCACTTCAGTATGATGTTGCACACTTTTGCATAATACATCCGGAGAGAAGAAACCTGCAGTCAGCAGAAGCAACAGTGACATAAATGCATGAGGAATTGCTCTGAATAGCACTGTGGAATATGATTGGCTGTGCACCTGTCACCACTGTGTAGGACAGCAGCACAGGTTATTGATGGTAATGAGTATGTGCATGTAAGTGCAACAGACAATTAAGCAACTGAGAAATAACCAGCCTTTACAGATGAAATGTACAGCTCTGTGGAAAACAAACGGATCTGGAATTGCCACACTCAATGTGGCAAATGTAGATATGTGTGGCAGAAGCTAGCACAGTACCACATGCAACATGACTAACAATAACAAAGCAAGTCAGTAATCACTGTGGCAATAGTATACCTGGAGTATGTGAAGCCTCAGTACAGTGGTATACAACTTCATGATATTGGTCACATCCATGTTATACCAGGAGTAAGTGGCATAGTGAAGAAGAGTAGCATGAGCACAGATGAATAATGAAGTAATAGTCTGACAGGGCAATGAGCACCTGTGCAATGATAATCATGTATCTACGAGGCATCAAACAATAAAATGCTGAAGTACTACACAGAAGAAAAACAACATCATTGCATGTATGCACCCAAGGTCGGTACAGCTGGCATGCAGATGCAATTTCAGGAATAACTGGCACAAGTAAGGGCATTAGCAAAATTACAAATTTATTTAACACATGTATCAGCCATAAAGGTAGAGAACAAAAATGCAGTTGTTAGATATTAAGTACAAAACTGGCTAGTGCTGTGATAAGTAGGTAAAGCAGACAGCTATACAAGTCTGGCAACAATAAGGTACAGTAACCCAGCTGTCTAGACAGTATGACCTGCCTTGTCTGGCAGATAAGCCAGTTCCTTGCAATTTTCTACTATGCTGCAAACTGCCCTCCGCCAAAAAATATTAATGAGCACAACAGAACCATACACATCGGAAACAGCCTATAGCTATGCAGTAATGCCTACAATAACATGGCAAAACAGTTATTCATTCTTATTATAGTAATTTAGTTGTCTCTCCCTAATGTCTTCTTCCATTGACGAAGAAGGATGGGCAGTATCTTTTTTAAATCACTATATTTGTATTGTCACGGTTCACTGTACTGGATGATGTCCATAGCATCAATCACCACTCTAGCAATTGAGTGTCAGGCTTCAGCTTCATCCAGGGGACCCTCAGATGGAGTGTTCTCTATAGGTGCTGTCAGTGCTGCATGTGAAATATTTTGGTCTGTCTGTTGTGTCACACAGGAGCCCTGCCACAATCAGATCCTGTAGAAGTAAATATCCACTCAACTGGTTAAGTCCAGGTGTGAAAATGATAGCTAAGATGTGATGCTACATATTGCAGAAACCACAAGATACACAGAGATGGACAACACAGTAGTGCAATGTCTACCTATGGTGGCAAGATGCACATAATCGATAGCATGACCTAGAATGACAGATGTGCAGTCATACCCCACAGGTGCACACACCATATGTGACCTACATGCCTACATTTCTGAGCACACCGTTGACAGTCAACTGAGTAATGCAATACCTATGGATGTTACGTCACTACAAATATACAGTAACACAGCTCAGCTATAAAGACACAAACTACTTGACTGAGCACATGGGCATGAGGCAAACTGGACCTTACAGTGCAGGATAGAGCTGATAACACATTGCATTGTTTTTACAGTTCAGAAAACACCATGTTATATTGTTCCTTGAGCATAATCACTGTCACAAGTCCCTAAATATTGTGATGAGCAGTGAGGCTGTCATATTATGAGAAAATGCTCTAGAGAAAAGTATAAATTACTGAAGCCAATGCAGATTCCAGTATACAGAATTATAGGGAAATCTAAAGAATACAAGACTATTGGTAATGTAGACCACATTGCAGGGACAACTTCAGGTGAATGGCTTCCTCACACAGCTATCACACCACACTACCTTCGGTATGCTAACACTGCAATGGCTCTGACAGGGATATGGCATACTGTCTTAGGATAGGGGTGGCCCACATAATTAGGCACAGGGAACAGGCAAGTAGTATTGCAGTGCTGGAGGAAGCAGGGTAGCTCCAAACACTAAGGCTACAGGAGTAGGCAGACATGTCATCGTTCCCCTGTGCAAAGACAGTGCAGTAATCACTGTAGCAATGCACAGTGTACACGCATCATATGGCCATACATAAAACAGTTTGACACAGCGTTGCAGTAGTTATGCCACTGAATTGTGCAAGGCAGTAGCTACCATGGGGTGATAAGGCAATGGGGTGGTGGGTGTTGTCCATCATGGACTGTCCTGCATATACACATTGATCCTTGCGTAGTCTCACAGGCATACTACAGCAGTCATGAAAACTTACAACATAATAGAGTTATGTTCTGCTGGTGGCCCTATGGACACATGGCAGGAATATCCTAGACACTGAGAAGTCTGATAAGGCTTTCAGGGACAGGATGTGGTAGGAAATGGTGTAACAAATAAATGCTACAGGTAGACACATCCGCACAGTGCTCCAGGTTCATTAGAGTGTGACTAACTTAATATTTTATGCAAGGAACAGGGCAGTGAGGAAATCTGATATCACGTCTGTCAGCAAGGCTGCCCCATAGCATATCATCCACTCAAGGAAACACGTTAGTTACTAGTAATACTAGGAGTTGACATTGATGGAATACTGATCCAGAAGGTAATCTGGATGTAAGAATGGGAATGGTCAGGGGTGAATGAGTGTCTGTTGGGGTTGCCCCAGATAGTACAGATAATGCCAGTCATGTAGCTTTTTGGAAGGCCATCCACCTGGTGTATGCAGACTTCTCCAGAGCTTCATCTCCTAACACCTGCAGCACAGCACAAGTGACAACTGCCCTTGTGTCAGTGCAGGGTGCATCAGGTGAGATGTGTGATATGCCATTCCAAGCTAACACTGACAGCCACATCTGCAAAGTGTACTTATACATATTATACGTTACCATCGTCCAGTGACTTCAGGACAGCAGCATATGCATTCTGTACCAACAAGTATATATATGCTCATGGCCTAAGTAAACTCATGGCATGCAGTTATCAGATGCATGACTGGTGGTGGATGTCATACATGTACTAGTTTACACATGGTTACATCATCTGGAAAGGATTCAGCAGCATGGGACTGCACATGCCTGAGGTCAGCACATCTGGAGAGTTGACAATTATAGCATTTTGCACATAGCACAATCAGAGACCACAGTGGCACTGTGAGCAACATTAGCAGTGGAGGGAACATTCTCTTTCCCCAAAGCTGCAGGAACTGCAGAGACCCAGGCTACCCTCCTGTATCACCAATGTTTAGTGTAGGGCATCCTGTCTATGTGTATCCCACATGTGGTATACAATCAATAGAAAGCAACATCCCAGGTATGTGCAACATCTTTGGTATGTAAACATGGTGTTGGGGAGCAACACATGGTCATCTTTTAATGACCTTGAGTATGAGTACTATGTGACATTGGTTTTAACATAGCCACCATCCAGTTAATCCACAAGGCTGTGATACAGGTACAAGTGGATGTTACTCAGACCATGATGGATGTGCATAGTGTGCTGTGTAGCCTGCATGAAGATGTCCACAGTGACTAACTCCATCTGTTGTAATGAGTGGCAGCTCACACAGCAGCCATTAGTGAGTCTATGTAGCTGCTTGCACATGGCAGGCACAGTTGAGTAAGGAGACAGCTGAACACTGCAGGAGAGTAAGGTCACCTTTGCACATGTAGCTACCTCCACTATAACCTCCACCCCTAGCTCTGGCTCCTGATGTGGACATGGATGACAATCCTCTGACTGTACCGTCACTTCCACCCCCTGCCCATAGCCACTTATGTTTCTGTTGTTGACATCCTTATGGCTCCACCATCACTTCTAACCATGACCAAGTAAGGTCTCCTTTACATGCTCAACATTTTTCCAGTTCCACTGTTGGCTTAAACCATGCATCACAATAAGGGTCCCTTAGTCCTACAGTGGTCTACTTCCCAGTAAATGACCTCTGAATGAAACATAACCCTGGTCCAACAGTCCCGAATGACAGCCAGCCAATTACCATGACCACAGTGCAGGAAACACAGCCACTGTCCCTAATATTGAACACACACATTATCACATCCCTGGCACACATGTCTCCACTCCTGCCTCTGTAGCCAGAGCTGCTGTATCTGGTCAGCATTCTACTCCTGGAACCTCCACAACATTACCTTAGGGCATCATCCCAGAGTACCTTAGCCATGTGTATACTTACCAGAAGCATCACCTGTGAGCCTTTGTTTCCACCTAAGCTAGTGTTGTTGCCCAATGCCACTGTGTCCCCCACCTGATGACTTTAGAATACCCATCCCCTGGCAGACAAGAGCTAGATATTGGCTGATCCACATAGTGGCCAGTCCATGCACTGCACTGTACTGAGCAGTCTAGGTGTGGAAGTGCATGTATCATTGTGTTCTGTGTTTTTGGCTCATAGCTGTTAACCAGAAGTTATCATTTTGCCAATGTGATGCTATACTGTGCCCTCCTCTGCCTTGCATGTGACCCCGATGCAGCTGCATCCTCCTCCAAATCCTCACATGGCTACTACTCTGCTGCTGGCACACTAGTGTTGGTCAGAACTATGGTTTCCCCTTGCTGTGACCATTTATGTACCATCATGTTGTGTAGCATGGCACATGCCACATATAGCTTGCTGCATGCCTTGGGAGTATACTACAGTGCACTCCTAGATGTATCCAAGCACACCTGCTCTTCTACCTGCATCAGTATCACATGTAAGCAGTAGTGCAGTATTTGCAAGATAGAGGTCTAAGAAACTCCTACCACATTGCCACTTAGATGCTGGAAGGTCCCTATATCAAGAATGGTTCATGCTACACAAATCTTTGTATCTACTGGGATAGATATCAGTAAACCAACTCTTGTGTGATACTTCTGTCCACATAATAGCAGTCAACTATATCCCAGTACCGAAGGTGACAGTATGTCATCCACTGATAGATCCTTCGGTGATGTGAAGGGTAATGGTACACAACATCAAACACAATGTCATCTAAAGTGGCTACTAATTCATTTTGAGTTGCTAAAGTAAATGGTGCTCCGAGCATCATTGAACAAGTGATCATCCTATTTACTAAGTGACAGTATACAGAGAATTTGATTGCAAGAGCTCAATATGCTATTATTTATACGATTTCAAATCATGCTGCCATGTCTCTTGTCATCATCTGCATATTCAGTAGGTTTCATAAACATGTTGACACTCATTTGCACATTACACAGTCATGTGCATGAAATGAATACTGTAATATTGTCCTCAGTACTGCAGTCGAGCTATGTATGTCTCTGAATTGACCCCTCTTTGTGAGACTAGATATCACCAAATGTGCACCACACTAGTTTTTAGGCAACGAATCTAACCACCCAGCATAAGGTTCACTCTGTACTCAGAGGAATGACAGAAGTTCATATTTAGACTTTTACCAAGGTGTTCCATAAGATTTGCAGATGAGATGATAATCAGTAAAATTTCTTGTTTAAACTCTAAGGAACCAAAAACATGGATGTGGCCTTGAATGAAGGTCTTGCCATTGAAACTTTTTTGAATTGTATGACTGAGACAAGGTATTAGGGTGAATGCCACTTGAGTGATTTTTTTTTTTTTTTTTTTTTTTTTTTATGTTTTAAAAATTATCTATAACTTCAGCTTTCACAGAGGCTTCTAAGAAACTGAGAGTAGATGTCACCAAAAATGTACATTTGCTTCATGACTTAGCAGGGCGTAGACAGTACAGCATGGTGGGCCCACTGCTGTAATAAATGGTAATAGAAGTGAGATACCTAATGTTTCCATCTTCGATCCACACAATTTAACCTGCACATAATGAATGGCTGAAAGAATATAACTCTCTTGAATGCTAAGGCACTTTGATTAGGATAATTATGAATAAGGAAGACTACACAAATGAAATCAGGGAAAGTTAGGCAATAAGGCAGGGGACATTGGCAGAACATTTATTCGCTATGAAGCAAGGCACTTCGAATGGGGGTGGCTGTAAATCCTTGATACCAATGCTACCTGGGCAATAAGCAACTACATCTAATAGGTGATGGGAATATTTTAGTCACACTGGCTTGCAGACAATGCAAATCATTCTGTTCAGTGAAAAGGGATTGTAGACTCTACTACCAGCTGCTTGAGAAATACTATCAAGGAGTCACATGTGAGATTCAGTAGATGCAAGTTCTGCTCTGCAGTACTATGTCTGGAATAGAGCTCCATTGTGGAATGGCTTGCCTTTGCTTATTATGTCTTCTGTTAATTCAATGATGTTTAAGAATAACTCATATACGTTTCATGGCTTGGGTATCTCTATTGTAACTGATGAGCTTGCAGAACATCTTAGGAATTGGGCCATGAATTAGTACGGAGCTATGGAACTACAGAACTATGAATAATTGGATGAAGAAGGAATCAGTGGAGTAGGTAAAGAGGATGGGAATTGTATTGAGTGGCTTAGGTGGGAAAGAAGATCTGTAGTGAAGGTTAGGTACCAGGGTGACCTTAAAGCAGGAAGAAAAAGGGTAGAATTTAGAGAGCAGAATATCTGTTTAGGGATGTAGAGCGTTTTTCAGTTTAAGAGTTGTGTGGACACATGAGAACTATTTATACTACAATGAAAGAAGTGGCTGAATTTTGAGAAAGTCAACCTGTGGTGTAAGAATCATGAAAATAGGAAGCAGAAGAGGAAAAAGAAAATATACAATGAATGGAGATAGAGCTGGGATAAGTGATGAATAAAAAAGAGGGCAGGAAAGCAAATTAGGTTTTTGAGTGCTGAGAGGCAGGTAGAGATATGAGAGACTGAGAAAGGTCTGTAAAGGAAAGTGGAGTGGTCAGGGATGATCATATGTGTGGATGTCTGGCAAGTGTTTAGATACTTAAACGTGTGGAGGGTTGACCATCAGGTAAGTCTACTCCACAGAAAGTACAAAACACCATACAGATGAGGAAAAGTAGCAGGTAAACCAGAAACGCATATTAAAGGTATGAGGAAGAGGAGGCTGATAGCCTGCATTGTGGTGGAGGAGCATGGAACTGAAGAAGCTAGAAAATGAGGTATTAAAGCTGTGGGGTATGATGTACTAAAGGGTGACTGATCATGCATGGTAGTTGTGCCTGCTGAGAGCAGACAGACAGGAGGATGAATGGTCTATGGTTAAAGAGTCCCAAGATGATTATCTACAGGGGAGTGAAATAGCATATTGCAAGGCAATGGAATATGGTGGGATCTAATAAGGTGAGTTTTGAATGGTAAGAGTAGAGCTGGAAAGGTAGGAAAAGTACTGTGATGATAACAAAAGTGGTTAGAGATCTGGGAGTAATGGTAATGGTGGCTTGTTTAAAGAAATAGTTAACATGGAATGGTAAGCAGTGTGTCAAAATAGGGTGGATGTAAATGAGAAAGGGGAGAAGAGATAGTAGGAGGATTCATCAGAGACATCAGAGACTTTATTCATGCCCCCTTTATTCTTGTTCTTTTTTCCTAGCATTGAACTATTGTTATATATGTTCACTATAAGTACAACTGTAGCTTGTATACACATTCAGAATATAAAGCTATGACTTGTCTCATATATAGGTTCATAGGCTGGGACTAGGCTATTGGCCCTAGGGACTATACAAGCCTAGCCATAACAATTCCCTGGATATTTCTTCCCACACTATTTACTTCCTGGACCCCTGTCTAGCAGGGCGACTGACATGATCTCCGGGGTGAATTTCCTTTCTCCCATCCAATTGTCAAGGTTCCTTTTGAAGAGGGCCAAAGAGGCACTCTGCTTGACATGTATGGGCAGTCTATTCCCAAGTCTTGGGAGTCTCTGGGTCAGGAACCTATCCCTCCAGCATGTTTTGTTTATTGTGATGGCAAGGTTTAGATCCCTGGATCATGTGGCTCTGAGGGATTGGGATTTCTTTAAGTGTAGCATGTCCAACAGCTCTGGGTTTGACATGGCCTTGTATGTTAAGCAGAGATCGCCTCTGAGTAGACGATGTGCAACAGAGTATAGCTGGAGTTTTTTAAGGTGGTCAGCATAGGGCATCTGCTTTAGGCCTATGATTCTTTTAGTGAGGTATTTCTTTGGCCTTTCCAGTTGTTGCAGGTGTCCTGAGAGGTACATACCAAATGGGACGTTGTATTCTATAATGAGTCTAATGAAGGATGAGTACTGTAGGGCAATGACCTCCTTTTTTCTGGATGAAAAGCCCTTAGTGATGAGGTGTGCCACATAGAAGGATTTCCTGACTGTTGTGGCGATGTGGTTATTGAAGGTGAAACCACTGTCCACCTGTGTCCCTAAGTCTCTTATCACACTTTCAGTGTTTAGTGTACTGCCACTTATGTGGTAATTCATGGGTACATGTTTTTTCCCAAAGGGGATAACTATAAATTTTTTGGCACTGAGCTTGAACCCATGGCTCTGTCACCAAGCATCTGTTTCTGTAAGGCCCTTTTGTAGAAAAGCCACATCATTTGGAGATTCAATAATGGCTCCCAGTTTGCAGTCAGCTGTGAATTTTGTTAGCCAGAGTCCCTTAGTATTGGCCTGTACTTCAGAGAAGTAGATGCCAAACAATAGTGGTCCCAGGACTGAACCTTGAGGTACTCCACTTGTCACTTGTCTGCAGCTGGATTTGGAGTCAGCTACATTTACAGTGTGGGTTCTGTCAGTAAGCCAGTTGGCAACCCATCGAGTGATGTAGGGATTAATGCCCAGCTTTGTAAGTTTATCTGTGATTCCAGAGTGGGTGATGGTGGCAAAGGCCTTGGCGAGGTCCAGATAGGCTGTGTGGACTTGCTTACCCTCGTCCACAGCTCTGGAGACTGATTCGAAGAAGTCAATCAGGTTCAGGAGACAAGATCGGCCCTTCATGAACCCAAACTGGGTGGGGTCCAGTGTTTGACGGTTGCCAATGTCTTTGTTTATAAGTTCCATGATAATACGTTCTATGGCCTTGCAGATCAGGCTTGTCAGACTGATGGGGCAGTAGTTCCCAGGATCCAAGGTGGATCTCCCCTTGTGGAGTGGGATAACTGTAGCTGTGCACCACTCAGTGGGCACGAAGCCTGAGGTGTGGCTATGATTAAACATGACACTTAGGTGAGGTGCCAGTTCATTTTGTATTTTATGTAGTACACAGCTCGGGATGTCATCTGGTACCATGGATACTGCATTCTTAGCTTTGGAGAGTGCGTGTTTTACATGTATGGCCATTATTACCTGAATTTGGCAATCTTCCCGTATTGAGATGGGCCATTTAGGAGGTGAGAGGGGGGTGAAGTTGGCACTGAATTGATCTGCCAGGATATTGGCAATATACTTGGGATCAGTATATTTAAAGCCATTCTGTTGTAACTCAGAGCAGATCTGAGCATTGCCATTTAGATTCTTGACATAGTTATAGAATGTCTTGTGGTTGTCTTTGGAATCTTTGGCAATTTTATTTTCATAACTAGCTTTGGAGGATTTTATGAGGGATCTCAGCTTCTTACTGAGGCTGGTAAGGGAGTTTTTTCATCCTGGGATTTTCCTCTTTTCTGCAACAATTTCTTTCTTCTGTTGTATAGTTTGCTTATGGCAGGGGACCACCAGATTGGCTTTCTTTATTTGGAGAAGAGCATCTTAGTTACATTTGTGATGGCATGGTTCATGCATGAGTGGATGTGCTCGTACAGTAGGACCCAGCAGGTGAACTTTCAGTTCCTGTCTGCATGGGTGTCATGAAGTTTGTCACTTCTGACTTGAGTAGCATGAAGTTGGCTTTGGAGAAGTTTTTATGGAGGTTTCCTTACTGGGGGTGGGGGTGGGATGTGGATGTTAAGGGTGATTAGCTTATGGTCTGACCTGATCAACAAGGGGGTGACCATAGGTGTGGAGCATCAATTTCTCATGGTGGTAATGACCAGGTCTAGGATATTGGAGCTCCTGGTGGGACAATGAATTAGTTGATCCAAGGCGTTGGAATTTATGAATTCCAAGAACTGTTGGGAAAAGGTGTTGGTACACGAGTAGTTTTCCCAGTTAATGGCAGGGTAGTTGAAGTCACCCAGTATTAGGGTGTTTGGTTGTATTTTAATATTTTCTAGTATGTTTAGAAAGGTGTAGTGAGAATCTTGAGGCATGGTGTGGGATCTGTAGCAAGCTACAATTTGGATAGCAGTCTTACCTAGTGTTAGTTGCACCTGGAGAATTTCAGACGCATTCTGTTGGGCAACTAGCCAGGTGGTGTGAATATCCTTGGTGAATATGGACACTCCTCCTCCTCCAGTGTTTTGATCCTGGTTTGGTGGCCGAAAAGTGTGATAAGAGTTGTAGCCTGGTATTGCAGGTGTGCTCTCTGGAGCTTTGAACCAGGTCTCAGTTACTGCACAGATATCGATGTTCTCCAGTTTTAGGAGTCAAGAGAGTGCATTTTGAGGTTTAGACTTCTGGCATTGGGTAGCATTACCTTCAGATTTTTGCATGCTTGTACCTGTTATGGTGGTGGTTTTGTCTTTTGAACTTTGCCTAAAAAAAGCACGATAGGGGTGGCATATATATATATATATATATATATATATATATATATATATATATATATATATATATATATATATGTGCATACATTTTTTCTTCAAAATTATTTTACTTAGTAAATAAATATTTAAAAAGTCTGTATGTTAATATGTTTGCCTACGCTACATTTTCCAAATCTGCGGTGCAAGTTATGGCTGTATTCCTATCAGACTTATCAGAGAGATTTGAAGAGAAACTCCTTGCCCTGTTTGACTTAACCCCCCCACCTCCCACCATTTGCAGAACAGTTGGTATGACCCATGACTTCATATTCATCTGTTTTTCTCAACTCAGTGTTCGGCAGTCAACAGACTGTATGGTTCGAGCTTTCATGCTGTAGTTAACATTTAGCTATTTATCGAATGTCAGGTCTTTGCTTTTAATAAATATCTGCAATTTTAAACGACAGGTGCCTTTAATAATTTATATTCAACAGCAACTGTTGCAAAGAACAGCAGTTGTTAACTACGTACTGTGATGAAAAGGCATAGCTGTATTTGGCTAATGCATAGCATTCTTGTCTTTCTCAACTAGGCAGGACCCGCTTCATTTAACCTCGCACCGCTCGGGCTCACTCCACTCCTCTACCCTATCCCCATTCCCACACACCACAGTAAAATTACATTTATACCTATCCTTACCCCTCCCACCTTCCTCATGCCAAACTACACCCCTGCAACCACTTTACACTCCTCCTATCACCAATCAGCCCAACCCTTTGTTTTCCTTTTTAGCTTCCCTAACAATTAGCACCTCCTTCCCTCTATATACTCAATATATTTAACCCCATCTCTTATACCCATGTCTTCGCACTCTATTTTACCTTCATTTACCTTACTTTACTTCAACCATCTTACCCTTATCTAATCACTATCACCTCTATACTACTGCCCTTTTTGGATTTCTCACACCAATTCCACTAAACCTACTACCCTCACCTCACAAACTCACCTATTATATTCTACTCCCTACAACATGTCCAAAATTGTTCTCCTAATACTTACCATTTCCTTCTCCCTCCTTCTAACCCCCTCCTCTCCTCAATCAGCTTGTATACCCCACAAACCCGCATTATCAACATCTATATACTTTACCACCCTCTCTAGCTACTCTGCAATATGGTCTAGTCTGTATGCCACTGACTCAGTTTTAGAAACAAAACTGATAATCCTCTCTGTACAAAACACTCTTCCTAGCAACCCAACTCAAATTAATTTCTGTAACCTGAAAAGGATTCTCCATCCAAAATCTCAACCATTCAATCCTAGACTACTTCAGCATGGTGATATTCACCCTAACCCTGACCCTTCTCAACCATTTCAACAAACCCCTAACCTTAGAAAATCTCTACATTTCACCACCATTAATACCCAAAGTATAAGAAACAAAATCCGCCATCTACATGCATGGCTAAGTCACTATAAACCAGACTTCACAACCATTACCGAGACCTGGCTAAAACCAGATATAAAGGATACAGAATTTCTTCCCCCAAACTATTCCTGTCAAAGAACAGATAAACACCATAAAAAGGAGGAGGCATTGCCCTATTTTACCCTAGCACCTTCACAGTGATTCCTTACTCTAAGCCTATTCCTACCTTCTCCACTGCAGAGCTACTAATTTCCCTCCTAAAACTAAACAACCAAAAAAACCTCTGCATTTTAGTCATATATATTCCCCTAGGCAACAATATTCCAATACTTGAGGATATCCTTGCCTGGTCCTCAAACAATATAAAAAATGAAACAATCATGCTAAGCGATGTCAACATTAACTGGTCAGAAATCTCCAATAGTAACCCCTCCATAGGCATCAATCTTCATACCTATACTCAGCTTATCTCTGATATTACGAGGCCTGATAAAAGAAAGCAAAGGCCCAATTCTGGATTGGATCATAGTCTCTGACCCTAAAAACTTCCCTACTTCCGGTACACTCCCTGATAGTATAAGTGACCACTCACCAGCATTCACAATATGGAAGCCCTTGACACTACCAAACATGCACCAATATAGATACACTCGAGATCTATTCCACTTCTCCCCTACCACCTTCAATGACATATTGCACAACACTAACTGGACTCCATTAAAATCTCTCCCTCTTAATGAAGCTGAAGAAACCTTCAAATCAACATTTCTAAGGATCCTTAATACTCTTGCCCCTCTACGGCTAAAAAGAGTCAAGAGTAATCATGCTAGATGGCTAACTAAGTCCACTAAGCAAATTATGTCCTCTAGGGACAAAGCCTGGAAAACCTGGTAAAAGAATAAGACTGCCTCCAACCTCACACTTTACAAACAACTTCGTAACCTGGCCAAACGGTTAGTAATCAAAAACAAAAAAGAATGCTTCCAAACTCTACAAAACCAACATAATCACAACCCCAAGAAATTCTGGGTTGCAATCAACTCTCTACTCCATCCAGGAACTAATCACAATCCATCCCCAAACACTGAAAAATCCTCTCCAGAGTTAGCCTCTCTCTTTAACTCCTATTTCATAGACACTGTTACTAAACTTAAATCCACCTTCCCACCATTAAACACTAACCTACCTTACACTACTATACCACAAACCTTATCTACTTCAATACCCACTTTCTCTCTCTCTCTCCCCTATACCTACCTCAACCATAAAAAAACTTCTTCATAAGCTGAAACCTTGCACCAATGGCCCTGACAACCTACCTGCTGAATTCTTACAAGTATCAGCCTCCACTATAGCATACCCCATCAGTATCCTCATCAACAGATCCATTCAGGAATCTTGCATGCCAGATATCTGGAAAAAAGCATATGTCCTTCCACTCCATAAAGGAGGTGATAACTCAGACATCTCAAACTTCCGGCCTATTGTCATACTCTCACCATCTCTAAAATACCTGAAAAGTGCATTCAAACTCAGCTCCATAATCACCTGATGACACAACAACTGCTCTCCCCCACCCAGCACGGCTTTAGACCAGGACATAGCACTGACACTGCCCTTATCTCCTTCCTGGACACAGTAAATAGAGCTCGAGACTCTGGTTCCTTCGTCTCCACACTCTTTCTTGATCTGTCAAAAGCATTTGACACAGTCTCACACCCCCTTCTGCTTACCAAACTATCCAAACTTAGCATCTCTCCCCCTACATTTCAATGGTTTACTGACTATCTAACCAATAGCAAACAGTCTAGTATTTGGCAGCAATGCTTCTCACCTTTTATCAACACCAATACTGGGGTACCCCAAGGGTCTATACTGGGTCCCCTTCTTTTCAGTATATTCATCAATGACTTCCACACCTCTCTCTCCCACTGCTTTGTAATTCAATACGCAGATGATTCCACTATTATCTGCTCTTCTAAATCTGCATCTCTACTACAACATACCCAAGAAATCCACAAAAAAAGCTCACACCAGGTGTAGTGCAGCAAGCAACATTTTAGTCCAAATTCAAACACAATGCAGCAAACAACAGTGATGCAGCAAGCAGAGATAAATCCCACTTTGAACTCCAGGTTTAATCCAAATTCAAAATGTCGTTGTGCCTCTTTTTGACATTCAAGTAGTGTTTTGATGTTATGTCCTTTCCTGAACACACATGTAGGTTGATCACCTAGAATTGCTTTTATATCCCTTTCACATACTAAGAGTTTCCAATTGTTCACTAGTATGTCCTTTATAAAGTATGCATCAGTGGAAAAACTGGTTAGAAAACATGATTTAAACTCATTTCCTTGTTCAGTTGTTTCAACATCCAGTTGACTAGAGTGATAGACTATATACTCAGATCTAACACTAATATTACTTGTGTTATCTTCAAAATTTGTGTCTACATTACATTCAGAATTTAATAAGGGTACAAACTGTCCACTTGCTCTTTTTTCTATTACTTCATTCATAATGTTTTCCACTAAATCAGATGGATAGCTTCTTTTCAAAAACATTTCCTTCAAATTACTATATTCCTTTAAAAAGCATTCACTTAATGACACCATATGAACTGCCCTTACAAATTGTCCCTTAAGGACTCCTCATTTTTGATGGAATAGATGGCAGGTCGTGTAGTGAAAAAAAATTATAAAAAACGATAATTAACAGACACCACCAGGAAATAAACTCTCCTAAGCCAGTCCCTGTGATTAATCATGATAAAGTAAAAACAAAGGCAAAGGAGCAAACCTATGCAGAGTAACGTCATGCACATAAACAAAAGTTCAGTCCAGTAGACAAAGGTTCCATAAAAATCCAGTAAAACGTTTATTCTGAATACAAAGCAGGTAAGCGCTTTTGCCAACAGGCTTCCTCAGACCATTAACAGAGGACACAAGTAACACTTCTCCTTATATATCTTGTTAATTAATTATGCAAATAATTGATGACATCATTGCCTACATTAAAATATGCTTTAAAGGGGAAATATAACTCTCAAACCAATATATATATATATATATATATATATATATATATATATATATATATATATATATATACAGCATTTCTTCCATATTATATCAAGATACTAAATAACAGTAATTAATACTAAAAATGAGTGTACATAAATAAAATGGACAAAACCCATATTATCTCACAACTAATTTCCTGTTCTTCAAAACTGGTTTAAGGGAGATTTTTATCATTCAAACCTGGGCTAATATGTGCCCTAAGTTTGATGATGCATCTCAACTCAATTCTTTCAGTGTAATTTCTAACATCTCCTCCCCTCATACTAGGTGTATTGACATGGAGGGCAATAAACTTGAATGTGTGTAAGCTATCCATTTCAAGGACATGCTTAGACAATGCATTAGTACTGGATTTAATATGTATCTGATATAAATGTTCTATTATCCTGTCCCTAAGCCTTCTGTCAGTTATACCGACATATAGCAAGGTATACTACATGTTCCTTGTTACAGTTGGCTTCCACACCACTTATAAAATATTGAGAAGTAACCAGATGAACAAACATAGTATTTTCAAGTATAAAATTACAGAAATTACAACTGTTACATGGGGATGTACATTTAAGTACAGGATCAAGACTGAGAATGAAAAGTCCTAGGGTAACACAAAAGTCTATGTAAATTCTTCTTGTTCCTAAACAGAAAATGAGGGTTGTCGCCTACTACCTCTTTAATACAAGGGTCAACAGTCAAAACCCCCCAATGTCTCTGAATAATGTCTTTGACATTCCCAGCATCATGTGTAAAAAATAAAGGAAATTTCTGAACAGATGTATCAGTATTAATAGTTGATATTGATTCTTGTCTCATTCGATATGTATTAATACCCATATCTGAGAAATATGGGCAAGCTACATCAGTCCTATTATGTTCAATTCCTTGGGTCCCATCAAGTATTTCATCAGGTTTATATGACCTAGCTATTAATCTTTCTTTCAAATCAATCACTTCCTCTTCATAACCCTCTTGAGTGGGATTGAGCCTAGAGGCCCTAATAGCTTGTCCCTTAATAATGTTTTTAAAAACATATCTAGAGTGCATACTCCCCCTATATAATAATGTGTTCTTATAACAGGATTTCCTGTGAACACCACTGTTCAATTTACCATTACTCAACATCTCTATAAAAACATCTAAGGAGGTAATCCTAGCTGTTGATTCTGTCATGGCAAATTTCAAATAATGTGTGAGAGAGTTGACCTCTTCAAAAAAAGTGTACAATTCCTTATTACTGCCTGTCCATTGTGGACAATATCTTTTTTCTATGGACAGGCAGTAATAAAGAATTGTACATCCAGGAAATGGGTATACATGTGGCAATGTTGGAAAAAAATAGACTGAAATAGGAATTTCTTTTCCCACTCCAACATTACCACATTTGCGTACATGCCTCCGTATGCCGCACCCATTGCTACTCCCTCTATCTGGATGTAATACTCATTGTCGAATACAACATAGTTGTTTCTTAAAACTATGTCTAAAAGTTGTTCAAACATATTAATTTTATATTGTCTGACTCAAATTGACACCAGATAGTCACAGAACCAATTTATTCCTAAGTTGTGAGGGATGACAGAATAAAGGTCCCTTACATCAATTGTTATGAATATGCAAGAGTTATTAAACTCAATTGTATTGATTTTCTTTAAGAAATCCCATGAGTTGACGCTTAATGAAGGTTCAGATTTTAACAAATATTTTAGCTGTAGATCTAAGAATTTTGCCAGTGAATGTGTTATAGAACCTCTAGCATTGACAATGGGACTGAAAGGGGGTTGGTGTATGTCCTTATGTATCTTTGGAACCCCAAAAATAGTAGGTGTGATTGGAAAGTCCGTGGTTAAAAATCTATGTTCCTCTAAAGTGATAGCCCATCAGTGAAGAGGTCTTCGAGAAAGCCATGGACTTTTCTGTATGCTCCATTTAGTTCGTTCAGTGAACTGTGTGCATATGTCTTACTACTCAAGATTTCTTTCATCTTCTTTATGTAATCTGTTTTCCACATAAGGACAACACCACCCCCTTTATCCAGTTTCATGACCCTCAAATTAGTGTTTGTTGACAAAAAATTAAGTTCCATTTCTTCCTCAACACTTAAGTTATTTTTAGTTGAATCACTGGGGGAAGAAGTAAAACTATTAGATAGCAAAATCATTCAAGGCTCCCTTTTTGCTACTAATAATTTTGAATACACTCGTATTTTTTGATCTATAGAAGAGCAAATGGGCACTATAAAAACTATAAAAAACTAGGAAATACAAAAAGATTGCTAGAGATGAAAACAAATACAATAGCAATAATACTTACCCCTCACCTCCCCCGTTCTCAAAAGTGGACTTTGAATGGGAGACCTTTATCTAGTAACGAACTAGATAATTACTCTAAGAATCAGGGAGCAGATAAAAACTTGGATGACTCTTTTTTAGATGAAGAGGAATATCTTCCACTGAGACAGTCAGAGCGAATCAAACACCAACAACCCCACCATATGAACACTTATGGGAAACAACAAGACAGAACTTCCAACAAAGGGGGAGCAGAGGGAACAGAAGACAATACAAGGGCCCCTGGAAGGCAAAACAGGGGAGGTATTAAATACTGACATTCCACTTCAAGATACGACAGAGACGTTTTGGGGGGGCACAACTGAGACGGTTTTGTTACCAGCTGTTTCTATTCATTTTAACACTGCATGTGATTTTAGGGTGTATAATTTCACTACACTTGATTTAAATGTTCATGTTTGTAACCTTTTGCAAAAGGCTTCACATTTACTCCTAATAAACCAGCGAGTACGGTGAATACACTCATGGACTTAAAAGAGTACATCAGAAAATTAAATTTGAATCTTATGTTTCAAAGGGTAGAGAATGTTATGCATCCTTTACACATCTCTAGTACCTATAACCCCCCCCCCCCACTAACCCCTCTTTGGACATTTTTGAAAGGGTATGTGAGTTGGATATCAGGACTCACCGTGGGAATATGTATAAGCAAAGAACTAAAAATAACTTAAGTTTTGAGGAAGAAATAGAACTTAATTTTTTGTCAACAAACACTAATTTGAGGGTCATGAAACCAGATAAAGGGGGTGGTGTTGTCCTTATGTGGAAAACAGATTACATAAAGAAGATGAAAGAAATCTTGAGTAGTAAGACATATGCACACAGTTCACTGAACGAACTAAATGGAGCATACAGGAAAGTCCATGGGTTTCTCGAAGACCTCTTCATTGATGGGCTCATCAGTTTAGAGGAACATAGATTTTTAACCACGGACTTTCCAATCACACCTACTATTTTTGGGGTTCTAAAGATACATAAGGACATACACCAACCCCTTTCTGTCTCATTGTCGATGCTAGAGGTTCTATAACACATTCACTGGCAAAATTCTTAGATCTACAGCTAAAGTATTTGTTAAAATCTGAACCTTCATTATGCGTCGACTCATGGGATTTCTTAAAGAAAATCAATACAATTGAGTTTAACAACTCTTGCATATTCATAACAATTGATGTAAGGGACCTTTATTCTGTCATCCCTCACAACTTAGGAATAAATTGGTTCTGTGACTATCTGGTGTCAATGGGAGTCAGACAATATAAAATTAATATGTTTGAACAACTTTTAGACATAGTTTTAAGAAACAACTATGTTGTATTCGACAATGAGTATTACATCCAGACAGAGGGAGTAGCAATGGGTGCGGCATACGGAGGCATGTGCGCAAATGTGGTAATGTTGGAGTGGGAAAAGAAATTCCTATTTCAGTCTATTTTTTTCCAACATTGCCACATGTATACCCATTTCCTGGATGACATATTCATCCTTTGGAATGGCCCAAGAGAACAAATAGATCCATTCTTAGATTGTATAAATAATTCTACATCTATTTTAAAATTCACACATTCTGTGAACGATAAGGAAATTGCTTACCTTGACATAATAGAGTTACGGCTGAAATATACCATAAAGATACAAATTCTAACAATTTTTTTTCACTACACGACCTGCCATCCATTCCAACAAAAACAAGGAGTCCTTAAGGGACAATTTGTAAGGGCAGTTCGTATGGTGTCATTAAATGAATGCTTTTTAAAGGAATATAGTAATTTGAAGGAAATGTTTTTGAAAAGAAGCTATCCATCTGATTTAGTAGAAAACATTATGAATGAAGTAATAGAAAAAAGAGCAAGTGGACAGTTTGTACCCTTGTTAAATTCTGAATGTAATGTAGACACAAATTTTGAAGATAATACAAGTAATATTAGTGTTAGATCTGAGTATATAGTCTATCACTCTAGTCAACTGGATGTTGAAACAACTGAACAAGGAAATGAGTTTAAATCATGTTTTCTAACCAGTTTTTCCACTGATGCATACTTTATAAAGGATATACTAGTGAAAAATTGGAAACTCTTAGTATGTGAAAGGGATATAAAAGCAATTCTAGGTGATCAACCTACATGTGTGTTCAGGAAAGGACATAACATCAAAACACTACTTGAATGTCAAAAAGAGGCATAACGACATTTTGAATTTGGATTAAACCTGGAGTTCAAAGTTGGATTTATCTCTGCTTGCGGCATCACTGTTGTTTGCTGCATTGTGCTTGAATTTGGACTACAATTTTGCTTGCTGCACTACACCTGGTGTGAGCTTTTTTGTGGATTTACTGGTTTGCTGTCTTTACCTAACATACCCAAGAAGCCTTCACCTCAACCAAATCCTGGATGTCACAGAACCATCTCATCCTTAACACTAATAAAAACAAACTCTTAATATTTAGCCCAAGTAAAGGTAGCCCAGTTAATAGATCTGGACTCTCTGTCCATTCCCAAAATAACACTATCATTGAAGTTGTTCCCCATACAAAACTGCTAGGTGTCATCACTGATGACAACCTTACCTTTGACCTTCATATCCACAATAATATCAGAAAAACCCCTCAAAAACTAGCAGCCCTCTATAGGCAAAACTACTTTCTTAATTCCAGTGCAAGAAAGCTCTTGCCTCATCATTTCTGCTTCCAACTCTTTTATATGATGCCTCCATCCTCACCAACATCCAGTCCTCTCTAAAAACCAAACTCAACTCATGTTACAATACAATTGCCAGATTTGCTATAAATGCCAAATTCTCCACCCACCACTGCACAACACTGCAGCAACAAGACTGGCTTGAATTCCCTCATCACCTAATATACCTACAACTTACTATTGCCCATAAACTTATTTACCTCCCAGCAGCCTGCCCATCTCTCACTGGTATACTGACCATCTACCATCCTAATCGTCACCTCAGGTCAGAGAACAAAATGCTGTTAAATATTGACAAACCTAAACTCTCTGCCGGTCAAATACTCAACTCTGTTACTGTTTCTAAACTATGGAATGACCTCCCCCTCCACTCAGAGCCATGTCTAATGCCTTTAACTTTACAAAATCCCTTAAACTTCACCTCTCCTCACAGTGGTTATGCACTTGCACCTCTATTAAGAACCACATAACTTGACCCTCTCACTATCTTTCTCCTCTTCTCTCTATAATCACTCGAATCTCCATTTCTCTAAACCACCCCTACTCATTTTTCCTCTCACTCTGGGCCTGCAGTACACCTACATTACCACACTGTTTACCTTCTTCTTTGCTACTTATCTTACTTAATATTTAATTTACCTTTATTTTATAGTTTCATTCCATGACTATATGCTATTTTCCTCACTGTTTGTCTCCATTCCACCTTCTGTTACCAATCTATTGTAAATAATCATAATGTTCATCTCCAATTTTATCTCTGTTAATAATCTACTGTATGTAATCATAATGTTGTTGTATTTGCTGTTGTTGTATTATATATCCTGTATCATTATAACATCTTTCTTGTCTATATGTGTTAAACATGGAGTTTTTCTCCCCGGGCCTCTGCTGAAAATGGGTTCTTTTGGCCTAGTGGACTATCCCGGTCATCAAATGCAATAAATAAATAAATAATGGCAGTATGACAGTAGCCCAATGATATCCTTGTAGGGAATATAGAGAGAGATAAAGCCCAGACTATGGCCCAAGTGACCTGGATTTGATTAGCAGCTCAGGTGTCTAAGAAAGATGGCAGGGGAGGATAGACAGGTCCCTCCTTGGGGTGAAGGTGTGCCAAATATGGCTGCAAATTACCATGGTCTCTCAGGGAAGGGTCAGCAATGCCAAGAGTAACATTGGAGTGGGTCCACAACCCACCTGGTGGTAGCTATCAATGCAGGTGTGCAAACGGATGCACTCGTATGAAGAGGACATTGTGATCTGGGCTATGAATCAAATATCCTCAAGCCCATAGGTGGAGTTTAGGTCCTTTACAAATACCTTCAATGGTAGGATGCCAGGAAGGGCACAAAGCACCCTGAACAATAACCTCCCTTAGTGCTAGTTTTTGCTTGGGCTCTGGGTGGAATCTCCAATATGGGGAAACACATAGGCCATGTCCATTTGGGGGGAGAGTTGATGGTCTATAGTCATGAGGTCAAAAACCACATAAAATAATGACAGTGGTCAACTTTTGAATTTTGGACATCAGATGTTCTTATCTTTCTGTCCACTCTGTAGTACTTGTTTGCATACCACTGTGTAAGCTGTCCGATATACTGTATTGCTGTTTAATGTCAAGCCATTTAAATCTTTACTATGTCCACCTACACCATGAACTTTGTTGCTTGAATCTTGGACTTACAATCTTAAATTTATTCAGAGCTCCTAAAATTATTTGTCCTACAGATTTCATTAAAGCTGAGACTCAAAGCAAACAATCTATTTAAATATAGCGTTCAAGTCATGTCACACTTAAAGCATAATACAAAACCTTGATGAAACACATACATCTCACTTGTACCACATGATAAGGATCATTCCTCATTCTGAGTCGTAAAAAGTCTATGTGCCATGCTGTTCCCTGCTGAAAGGAATTGATACAGAGACACTGTTAAGATTTTTTTAACAAATATACATGGTTAATAATTCTGATGAACATTGAAGAATCAATTAATAGCTAGCTTTATATTTAACATGGTTATCAAGTGTTCCACATTTTGCCCATTTGTTACATATTGTGAGAGACAGTGTTCTACATTGTGCCCATTTGTTACATATTGTGAGAGACAGTGTTCTACATTTTGCCCATTTGTTACATATTGTGAGAGACAGTGTTCTACATTGTGCCCATTTGTTACATATTGTGAGAGACAGTGTTCTACATTTTGCCCATTTGTTACATATTGTGAGAGACAGTGTTCTACATTGTGCCCATTTGTTACATATTGTGAGAGACAGTGTTCTACATTTTGCCCATTTGTTACATATTGTGAGAGACAGTGTTCTACATTGTGCCCATTTGTTAGATATTGTGAGAGACAGTGTTCTACATTTTGCCCATTTGTTACATATTGTGAGAGACAGTGTTCTACATTGTGCCCATTTGTTACATATTGTGAGAGACAGTGTTCTACATTTTGCCCATTTGTTACATATTGTGAGAGACAGTGTTCTACATTGTGCCCATTTGTTAGATATTGTGAGAGACAGTGTTCTACATTTTGCCCATTTGTTACATATTGTGAGAGACAGTGTTCTACATTGTGCCCATTTGTTGCATATCATGAGAGGCAGTGTTCCACATTTTGCCTATTTAACATGCGTGTACATGTTGCACTAAGCCTATACACTCCTTTCATGTTAGCATGGCGTGCAGCAGTGCTCATTGAATATGCAAGCTGGTAAACAAGCCTACACATTCAGCATCACCTGTTCATGGCCAAAACATGTGTTAGCACACATGAACAGGTACACAGAGGCTCGAGAACACAATATTAACAAAAGGTGTATGCATGCAAACCCAATAAGTGAGCACATGCAAACAGCACAGTACAAAACAAGGGCAACTAGAATGTCATAATTAAGAGGCAAGGGAAGCTAAACAAGGAATGTTTACTAAGATGTAATTAATTAGATTATTGCAAAAATAGCAGTAATTAAACATTGTTTGATTTGCACAAGTAATCCTGCTCACTTAGGGATACGTTCATCAGTAAAAATTCAGTGTTGACAAAGGATGTGACAGGCACACAAAGCTATAATGTAACAAAGGATAGTAAATGCGATAAATGATTTTAAAGTGCTGAGCTGAGATAACAGTTAAGAAGGACAGTAGACACATTGGGAATATTTGCACACACTGCAGTTTTTGCACATGAAAAGTGTATCCTGAAAGTAGTATGCTATTATCATGTAAAAATAAATAAATGAACCCTACTCCTGTTGGCATATGCCCTTCAGAAAGGGACATTTTTTGCAACTTGTAACCACAGAAAGGGCATTTTAAAGTTAAACACGTATTAGCCAAGTATGTGTTGTAAATTAATGTAAAGTATAAACAGTATATACAGTTAGAAAACCTAAATATACACTTGCCACTATAAATTTTCTATGGCATACTCAGTAATATTTGTGTTACTCACATGATTACATTGAGAATACCTGGCTACACCTCTGTGTCAAGTGTATGGAAGTGCTCTACCATTCTAATGTATCCTGTGGAACTGTTCAAAGATTATTAATAGTATCCACATGATTGATGTCATAACATACATACAAATATACAGATTAAACAATTAAGTCTTTCCTTGCTTTATGTGTATGAAGGAAACAATATTACTGCTGGTCAGTGACAGTGTGGAAATATGGAGAAGAATCATGGACTCCTGTGCAATCATTCCAATAATAATAACTCAGTGATAAAAAAGGATTTTTTCAGCAAACTGCATGTTGTAAATTGTAGAAAGTTTGTGATTGTTCATGCATGCTGTAAACGTATGTAGCAAAATACAGAAGGACATGACATATATACAAACGATGTACCACATTGACCAGGATATAAGCAGAATAATGATTGTAAATACATATTAAAAGTTGTCTAACTTCAGCAGTGACAAACATGCATGCAAAATGAGGCGTGTTCATATGGCACATGCGAACATGGTCATAAATCAAGGTACAACTCAAGATCAGTCACTCCCCTGACAATTGGGTTGTGCGTCTCTGAATGTCATGGTATATGTAAATATGCATAGGCTGTATTTATCTTTATAAAACAAATGAATAGGTAGCCCAGACTAGACTTGCACACAATAAAATTCTATGCCAACATGATGCTGTTAATACATCAGCTACTGGGCAAATGTAACAAATGTCAGTGTAAAATCATTTGAGTATGATGGCATGTGTGCTATTGTAATCAGTGACACATCACATGTCCTTCCTAATGCAAGTGCCCACCAGACACGTGGACTTAAATAATTGCATTAAATTACAATATGAGTGTAATATATTGTAACTGATATTTAGCCCTGAAGTGAGTCTTGTTAAAAACAATAAGACCTGTATGGCACTACAGAAACATACATCATGCCCATGTGAAACAATGTGTATTATTAAGTGGCCTGAGGAAGATTCACATTGCACATACACAAACTGCACACTGCCCTGTGGCAAATGTTATCTTCTGCCCATTAGTCAATAACTCCATTGTGTGGATAGTGTCAATGTAACCATCCACAGGCTAATTCTGTTACATTTTGACAAAGAAGAACAAATGACAGGAACTATCTCAGGACACTGATTAACTAATATGCTTTGTGCTAAATAGTGCACATCTACAACATCATTATACAGGGCATGATAACAAGGAAGTAGAGCAAAAACTACAATAACATCAATACCCCACACATAAACACCAGAAAGTATCATAACAGAGGTCCACTCAAACCTTGCGATGATTTTGCAGCATGGCACACATTAAAAATGATACATATGCCCTTTAGTCTTATAAAGTCCTAAAGTGTGAAAAAAATTGCATTTATATGTAATGTTTTATGAAGTCATGCAATAGAGATCTTTATTACTGGGGGAAATACTCAGTGGCTGTATCTTGCCAGACTCAAACACATGGCAAGGCCAGATCTCAGAGAGATTGCTGCCACAGGAAGAGGCATATTTGATGTGTCATGAAGTACACACTTGAAGGGAGTACATCAGTGTCCTATTGTCATAGGTATGGCTCCCCTAACATGGAGTGCAAGACCTAAAAAAGGTGGACCTTTTACTGCACCATATCTACTACATTCTTGGCCCAAACCATTCCTGCCTGTCACATGTGTCTGACAGATCTTATCAGATTCAAACTCTTGCCAGTCATGCTATACATTCTATAGAGCTGTGTATTACCTGCATCTACCACAGTAGATAGTAATGGAGGATGTCACAAATAATGCACGTCAAGGTTGGAAATAAGAAAGGGCTTTTGATGTTAATTTCTCCAATACAATTTTGTCTGAGGGATGAAAAAGATGTAACGATATTATCGTTGGTTGGCAAAGTCACTCTTGTCTGTCCAGACTGTTTTTTACACATACAGTCCCAGATGCAAACCACTGTATATCTGTGTAAATAAGCTATACAAGTCAGTATTAATTGCATGCACCACAGATGCAGTTTCACCACAAGGATCACAGAATACCTATTTGACTGGCATGAAATCTCCAATGCGTTGAAAGTTGTTTGTTTCACATAAAACTGTATAGAAATATGATGCAAGGTTGTATGTGTCACAGTTGTACACTCACATAATGTTGTTCTTTACTGGAGTTGAACAGCCAACTATATAAGTCCACAAGATATGACACTGGGTATTAACCACACACACTAAAGGCAAAGTTTAACCACAAGCGTGAGAACATATTTGAAGTTATGACATCATAATTTTGTTGCAAAGCAGTTGTTTTAGGTAAAAGTAATGGGGGAGCCCTTTCCCACTGTAACTGTATACATTACAGCTCTGGCGGATGCAATACATACATAGCAGTATACTGACAAACTGATTAATATTCAGTCACTGCCAGTTTCGAACCTACCTATGTGTCCACATATGATAAGTGATATTGTGTAAGCTGCACATGCCATAGGAGAAGTTTTAGTGCAACTGTTAGATAATGTGTATTTGAAGTCATTACATCATCTTGTTGCTGCAAATCATATGTGCGCCTGTAATTTGGTTAAAAGAGTGGTGCATTCTGCATCCTTGGCATAAAATACTGCATGATGGCAGGTATGCCCAAAGACATGTACTACATAATGCAGTCATCATTGTGGTTGTCGAAGCACAATCACACACAATGTGTAGATAATCCCTGATTTGAACTCATGGCTTACAAAGGCAACAAGCTGCAGAACATTGTATCATTTCCTCACACCATCAGTGAAGGTTTATTTCTACATTTAGATAAGGCACAGTTCAACAAATAGCATCATCAGTGTTTAACAAAGGGGTTGTCTGTGCTAAAATGGACAACAAGTAGTGAAAGAGACTGCTCCAGATATACATGTACACATCAGATACTTGGGTAATGCCATTCTTACCTATACACACACACACACACACACACACACACACACACATGCACACACACTCACTCTGACACAGCTGGGTCTATGGAATAATGTCTGGTTTTGAACTGACTGCCTAAGATCACAAGATAGAGCACATTGAATATATCACAAGTGCCACACAATATGTTTGCTTACAACTGTGATATTGCACATTTGAATTGATGACATCACCATTATTTTAATAAGGTGATATGCCTGCAACAGGGGAATGAAAGTGGTGGGAAAGCCCACTACCACACTAAAGCTACACAACATATATGTAGATGAAGCCATTTCTACATAACAAGAGAGAGATACACACACTTAAAGTAGTTACTCACCGCTGGAGTCGAACCACCTACCTATTTCCTAACACAATCTAGAGAACACAGTATTAACAGCAGGCATTAGAGGAAAAGTCTGACTACAACAATGAGATAGTGCACTTTTGAAAGCATTATCTTATCAGTGTGTTGTACAAAATGAGTCTAAAAATACAAGAAATTGGAGCCCTCTTCAGGTATAAATACGTCTGTTCTGTGGAAGTGTACACAATGGATCTTTTAATGGATTCAATTTTACATGACATTGCAGACACATACAGTCATACTTTTGAAACAATGCTGGATTTGAACCACCTACCCATCTAGTTATACAATCTAAAGTATACAGTAGCAAGCATAACTGCCACCAGAACAGTCTTAAATGCACGTCTGAGTGAGGGAATATTTGAAAGCATCACCTCATCAGTGTGTAGCAGAAAAATGTTAGTGTTAAAAGTGTAATAAAGTGATGTGGGAACATTCTCTCAATGTAAATGTTTCTCTTGAATGGAACTGCATACATCAGATCTGTTTCTGAAGCCATATTTAACTTGATACTAGTCGCACACTAGTTCAACAATGTTGGATTAACCTATCTAGTTATACAATCAAGAGATCACAGTATCAACAGCAAACATAACAGGAGAAGTTTGAATACAATTCTGAGATAGTGGATATTTGAAAGGATGACATTGGTGTTTTGCATAAAAAGGGTTTTGGCTAAAAATACCACAGATTGATGGATCACTCTCCTAGTGTAAATATATCTTCTAAATGGAAGTCTATATAATGGATCTTTTGCTGAAGCCAATTCAACCTGACAGTACAGACACATGCACACAATCATAGTATTTAGGTAATACTGAAGTTGAACTACCTACCTATCTGTTTCAACAATGTAGAAATCACAGCATCAACCACAAACTCTCCAGCAGAAGTCTGACTTGACAGAGTGAGAGTGCATTTTTGAAAGGATGACCACACTGGTGTGTTGCAGAAAATATGTTTGTGATAAAAGTGGGAGAAAGTGATAGGGGAACCCTCTCAAAGTTTAAATGTTTCTCCTTAGTGGAAGTGTACGTATCACATTTGTGGCTGAATCCATTCCTACCTGGCACTACAGATGCACAGGCACACACACACACACACACACACACACACACACACACACACACACACACACACACACACACACACACACACTCACAAACAGACATACATCATAATCAGTCATTATTGTATTTGAGCACCTACCTATCTAATTACACATTCAGGAGTCCATTGCATCAACCATAAGTGCCACAGGAGAAGTTTTACTTTAAACATATGATAATGCACATTTGTAAGGGTTGCCACATCTGTGTATTACAGCAAAGCTAGTGCATCATAGGTTTGGGTGAAAAGGCATGCGTATTGACAAAATTTGTTGATCACAACTAATTACATACTGCTCAGATAACTTATCTATCCTGACATTCATATACATTGTGCTAGTGTATCATGTACCTATTTCACAGTATGATGATTTGATGACAATCATACTTGAGAAACAGTGGACTGACAACCAAGCATTCATGAGTGTTCAGCTCATAATGATTGTATCTAATTAGTACACATTTGTTGTGTCATTTTCAAATGAATTTGCTCATCATTGGACAATATGTGGTGCACATATAAACAGGTCAACAATATGGCAGTGCACTGATTAATACCACTGATGAAATATGTGTGAAAAGGTTACACACCATTGCACATCATTTTCAAGTCTAAATGTGTTGGAATATAGACATCATTTTACATAATGAAGTGTTCAGTCGATATTACAGTGAAATCGACACTACTTGAGTTCAACCGTCCATTAAAATATACCAAAGTAATACATGCCACTCACATTACTTTCATTTTTGAAAATTGTTCCCTGAAGTGCACCGCTGATGAGTTCATTTGCATAACTGATGGCAAGACATGAATCCATTAGGGAGTAGTTGAACTTAGAATGAGAATTAACAGTAGTCTGTGGTGCTCCATGTCAACCTTCTTGCAGATAAGGAGTGCAGACATACAGACATTTCTGATCCTGGTAAAATTCATAACAGATGTGTGTTACATTAATGCTTTATATGTTATGATTTATACATTTCTCATAATAATGTAATAAAGTAATCATTATAAAGATAACACAAGTGCATACTTAGCCCTCATATCTGGCGATTGTTCATTTATTTGAGGCATGTTGTAGTGCTAGTTATGCAATTGTATGTGCTTGTATGACATCACTGAGTAGTACAGTCACTGCAAAATAACAGACATGTAAGTGTTATCATTAATAAATTTCAGAAAATGAATGGAAATGCAAAGAAATTCATCTTATCTCCTTATCTGTGTATAGCAGCAATATAGTTTCAGGTGTGTATAGTGTACTATGCTTCTGAACACATAAAGCTTTGACTATACTAAATACCTCTTTGATTGTATTAAATATCTTGCACTTATTTCTGGGATGTTACAAGCCTTTTGAGACTGATTTTGAAATGCATAAGGGAACAAGCATGTTAATACTTTTGGAATCCTGGACTATGGAAACACTATGGAGAAAGGAAGCTTGTGTGATGCATACTTTATAGCCATGGTGACAAATGCAAGATCCTAAGTGGTGAACATTCAACTCTGTATCCTGTTCAACATATATTAACTGTTGCTTCATAGTGCTATCAGCCTGTCTTTCCACATTGCAGCAAGGTTAAGCAGAGTCACATGAGGAGGAATGGACTAATGCTGTTAAAGGCAAAAACTCACCAGTTTTTGCCATAAGCCATGAACTGCCATTTACCATCAGTTATTACTGTTGCTTGGAGCCAGGCATTCTCAAATACTGAGGACAAACAAAGATGAAATAGAAGAGGGGAGAGAGAGAGAGAGAGAGAGGTAGAGAGATAGGGAGACATGGATAGAGACATAGCAAGAGTTTTGTTTCTGGGCCATTTTTGGCCATCTTTCTGGTGTGTTACTCTCAGGTTTGTCATCATAATTATTTGTCATGATCTGTATAATAAAGTGTTCCCAATTTGGATCAAGCAGATTAAGAGAGAAGCAGGATAATGGTGTGTTAACTAAATGTGTATCCAATAGTTACACACAAAATAGTCATATAAAAACATTCAGTAAGACTCCGACATACTTCTGGATTCAAATCATGATACTATGCAAAAAGCAGTCTACAAACCGAAGCATTATCTCAGCACACCACATAGGAATTATTTGCTTACAACATTAAAAATCAATTATTTGAAGGGACAATGACAAAAGACGGAAACAAGAGAGAATGTAGGCATCAGACTAAATCACAGCAATGGCAACTGTAACATCCCAAAAAGTGTACATTAGACCCAGCAGCCTAATAACTGACTCACAATAGTGATTTAAGTGTGTATTTCTATAGTGCTGTGGGGTTAAGCACATTTGCACAAAGAGCACCATGCTAATATGTGTGATGGCAAACACTCACCATTTTTGCCATAGGACATAAAATTCCATTTACTATCACTCAGCATTATTGCACAATGCCAAGCTCTGTGCAAATGCTGAGGATAGAAAGTAAAGACTTTTCTTATGGCCCATTTCTGCCCATGTGTGTTGTGAGTGATTCTATTTTTTTGACCAGATTAAACATCTGAAAAAGGGGTTGATAGGACACTGGTGAAAATCAGGGACAAGCAGAGGGTAGGACGCATGAAAAAGAATAGAGAAATGTGCAGAATGGTGGTGAGAGAGCACCACAGCCAATTCAGCACTGCATAAATGTAGAATTGTAAACAGAATTTGATGAATTTGGAGAGTCAGTCAGTGCTGGGTGACAATGACAGAATAATGTTGCATGACCAGTTGGACCAAATCAAGCGTGTCATACAGACACATAGGCAAAGTGGAGAGCTATGTATGTGGTGTAACATATTTATTTATTTATTTATTTATATTTGTAGAAAGAGGACTGCTGGGAATATACTTAGGGATAAGAGGCTCAGGCAAGTAGGGTAGGTTGGATAGCAGGTGCAGACATACAGAACATACAAAACAGACAGGGATGGTGATGGATACAAAAGTCTCAGGAAAGCTATGATTGAGGACAGATAGGGAATACTGGATGCACATCTGCATCTAGATTTAGCACAATGAGAATCTAGTTCTCACCCCCAAAACTGTCATCTCTGTCTCCTGTCTCAGTTTCCTGGGTCAGTGCTGCATGTGGTATTGATTTTTGCAGTTTGACCCAGGACCTTTTCTACTTTGTCATTTCAGGCACGGAGGCCTCTCTCCATGATGTCATCTAGCAGCCCTGTCAGCCTCTGATTGATGACAAAATCCCTACCTCCACTACTACCCCCAGTGGTTACCACTGCACCAACAGTGGGGCAGAGCTACTTGATGCAGTTGGAGCAGGTAGTACAGCAACACTGATACATTGCAACCTAGATGTGTTGGGTGCCTGTACTGCCTGTGATGGTATGGTGGGCCAAACTCCAGTGGTGGTCTAGCTCCTATGTCGATGGTCATTTGGTTTGCAGCAGCAATGTATCCTAAAATAACAATGAAAATAAAAAATAAAAAGAGGGATAGGGTTGGGGGAGACAAAACAGATAACAAGATCAATGTCGTGTCACATTATTATTTTAATACATAAACAAATATGACACATAACTATGTTCACCTTTGCCACTTCCATGTATGTTCCATATTAATATGTCATAAAATGCATAAATCTCAGCACTATTATGAATAATATAGAAACAGTTATTTGAATATGCCATATTGGATATATGCATTCTAATTAAATAAATCCACTTACAAAAATGTAATGTTTAATGTCATTTAATATTGCAGTAATTAATTTACACATCCTGTACTGTAATAATAGCTAAATTCTGCTGCTGAAAAATGAACCCACACAAGCTAAGTTACTATACTTATTGCCTAATGCAATCATTAAGAGCTATTGAAAAAGGGATGTATGCTTGAAATAAAGTTTAGGTGTGCCTACTCAAGCTGATATGGACTAATACCCTAAAGGTATGATCTGGCTTGCATTCGTACCTGATGCATACTTACCCTGTCCCTCCCTGGGGCAAGTCAGCTTTCCCAATAACTATATGTTTATTGAGTGGTTTGGTTATTTTATGTCATACACCACGAGTGTTTGGTGGTTACTAGAGCCTCTCTGTTCAGGAAAATTGTTTTAGTAGTTGTAAAGAACAGAGAAATGGAAGCATAATAAATAAATATATTGGCTAGAAAACTCATGATATATCATTGACTGGTGATGGTTCACTATACTTACACAACTCAGGGGTGTCCTGAATCCATCCTCCCATTGGCTCTGGAAGTCCTGCTTGCCCTTCTTCTTCTTGTTGCTGTAATAGTGGCAACATTGTTCCCCAGTGTGTGGATTGTCAGTTGCACTGGAGACAGCCTTGACCAAGCTATTGCAAGCCTTATTCTTGTACTGAGACCTGCTACAGTTCTCCTGCAGAAGCCTACAGCTGCACCACTTGATGAGTAGTGCCACAAAGATCCTGGGCTCCTCTTCACACCACCTTTGGGCTCAAAATGGAACATCATCCTCACCTTCCCCTGCCATGTCTACAGAACTACACCTAGAAGTATGAAACTGAATTGGCACGCAATTCAGATCTCACATATACCAGCCTGTGTGAACTGATGTACAGCCTTGTCAGCTGCATTTGCACATTTTACAGCACAAAAATGCTTGGTAAAGACATTGGGAATCATTCCATAAAAATGCAATGAATGTGTGAAATATAGTAGTGAGACTTGGCCATGTGTTATGTTCCCCAATTTACACATGCTCCAATGTTAAATGATGACATGAATGATGTTTTTCTAATCATTGTTGTTTAGCGGTAACATATTATGAACTGGGACATAAGGGGCTGTTGGGAGATACATAATAGAAAGACTGACTAATAGCATGTAGGAATCAAACCCATGAAAAAAGAAGGATACAATGGCAAATGCTTCTAATTAACTGGCAATACCACAGGAGAACTTACTTTTAAGAAGTTGCAAGTTGAGGTATACAAATTTCAGACTGAATGGAGATGCACTTAATAGATGACTGTAAATGTATTATTTAACCTGTAATATTAATATAGTTCTATGTAAAATGCAATCTTTGTAGTTGTAAATACATCTCATATGCATAGAGTTGCATGACCTGAATAATGTATGTTGGGTTACATTCCAGCATAGTTTACATGACTAACTGTGCTGCACACATAATTATTGTATGAGATGAGTCATAGGAATTTTGTTCACTTTATACTTATCCAACTGCATTTTATATTAATTATTATTGTCATGATTAACATAATTTACAAACATAAATATGTGTTATCTAGCAACCATTAATGATAAATAGTTGTCTTGCCAAATTCATGTTTGTAATTGTCATTTCTATTTAATGCTACATTAGTAAACAAAATTGTGACAATACTTATTCTGCCCCCTCAATAACATTATCTGTAAATTGCATTCAGACCATGTATTACCTGTGCTGTCTCCAAATTCACTGCAGTTACGCCTTGTGCCATAAGTATGCAATTGACAGGTGCATTTTTTTTCACTCAATGCTGTCCAGAGTGCATGAAGGCAGAGCAATAGCACTAGGCTTATTTCTGCTGTTGATGGCATTTTTAATTATAATTTGAGTTTTTGACTTGGAAAGTGAACCATCATTCACTTCTAGTGACAGCTGACAGTCAACAGTGAGCACTACTAAGTGGCATGCAAAAGATGAATCCAGAAAAATAAACAAATAAAAAGATTTTAAAATTATTTTTGTGATGCTTTCTCATTTTTGTATTATAACATGGAAATACACACATTAATCATAATTTTTACATAAACAGCACACTGTCTAGATTTGATCATTGAAAACACAGCATTAGTGTGACATGTGAGATTATTGTAAATATTTGCCAAATATAAAGATGTATTATGAAGATGTGAAAGTAGATTGCATATACTCAAGCTGTGACACTGTATCAATTTACATTAAGGGGCCAAGATAAAACATTTCTCACAGATGTTATTTGCAATTTCTCAGAAAATGTGTAGATTAATGTGATATTTGCAACAGTTAAGTTAATAATTGCTGTCACTATAGTAACACATTTTTAATACTACTGTGCTTCCTTTTTCCATTTCTTTTGTGAGCAGTATTTTCTTTTTCAGGCTTTTCTAACATGAATGCAATATCACTTGGATTTATTTTGAGAATATGTTTTTGAATAGTCAACTACTATGTACTTAATATGAATTACAGACACCATTTTACTCAGAGGCATAATTAGGTCATAAGCATTTGGTACTAAAATTATTATAAAGGTTACCTCCTAAGCCAATCAATGTAATCCCTGAATTTTGATAATTCTATTTTCCCTGACACACCCTCAGTAAGTGTACATCAAAGTGGCAGGAGTGTGAAATACTTAATTATTCCTACAGTAATACTAATCATTCACATTTACAAGCCCTTAGCAAGCAACACTTCTCAATATTCTTCCTTGTATTAATATGGTGTGTATGCTACACCCTGTAGGTCCTCACACCATGTTTACCTGCCAAGTACTTCATGCAGATTGTGTGACTCAAGACTGATAATGAGTTGACACTTGACTTGCATATCAACAGTACTCAGAGGGGTTAATCTGAACTATATATGCATATTGTATCAGTGAGGCACTTGTATCATAGTAGGGAAGACTGCTTCGATTCATAGACTTCAATACTGCTGTTACACTGATTTATTTGCTATTGTTTGGTACTTTCATACAAATTCTGTAAAGATATATGATGTTTATTTAGAAATTATTTTTTTAAATTTTAGTAATGGCTTACATTTCACATAGCATTGAGTGATGTCTGCAGGTTGTCCATTGATGTTGTTATAGCATGTATAACAGTTGTTTGTTTTAAGTATGCTCAGGTAATGTTACCTGCCTTTATAGCAACATGATTAAAAAAATGTTAAATGAGTAGCAGCAATAGCAAGGTTACATCATAGTCCAATAATGGTGTTAAGTTGTCTACATATTTGTAAGTCAAAGAGTACCAGAAATACAAGTTCTAGGGACCTGAATTTTGTCTGTGACTTAAACAGAACATGCTGGAGAGACAGATATTTGTCCCAGAGACTTCTCCTCCTATGGAACAGGCTTCCCATTCATGTGAAGCCAATCTCATCTATTACCCAGTTTAAGCACAACCTAGACAAGTGGATGGGGAATAGGAAATTTACACTGGGCCTGATACCTATGTCTCTAATGGACAGAAGTAGCTTATAAATGTGTGCCCCTAACTGTCCTATTTGGATGCAGAACATCATCATTCTTTTGGGAAAACTTGGCTAGAATTAGAAAGGCCCCCAGGTCATTAGGCTAGTAACAGTCTATGAATCTATATATGTCTGGCATCAATAGCAGGTTATCCCAAGTGCTATATATGTTTACCTTCCAACATTTTCATTCATATATTTTGTAAATGCTGTTCTCTATAATGGACTTACACATTCTTGTCATCCTTAGCAGAAGTTTGTCTTTGCTTTTAATTTAAACATTTTGGGGGGGGGGATTACTTGTATTTTACAAGTGTGTAGTTTTTGAGAGCCATAACTTAATTTCTGTTAATGATGCCTGCATATTTTCTTATTGCTTTTGATGCCAGTCACTTTGCTTAATTGTCTGACACATATATTTGTTTGTGTTCTTTTTCATCGCATACAGGTATAAGGCATGTGCAACATGGTACAGACTTTGAGTATTTTGGCCAACGTGCTTGGGTCATACTGTAGAGCACTACCACATGTATTTAGACATTAGAAACTTGATATGAGCAGCCTGAATAAATGCTTATCTTATTCCTGGTTTAAGCATATGCATCATTGTTTGTTATGTGGGCTTCTCATGTTTGTCATGTGCCAAGTTTCCAGTGCATAACCCACATTCTCCGCTAGAAGCCCTTGTGGAAAATCACCTCTAGCAAACCTTTGTACAAGTCACAGTTGTTCCTTGCATGTGAATCATTAAAACTGCTAGTGTTTTCTACACAGACATGATCCATTGTTCATTACAGATCACCTGACAGTTGATAGAGGGGTATCCTTTCCTGTTGATGTACCTCCTTCCCTGTTCACCAAGTGGGGCTTTTATTTCTATGTGTGTATAATCTATAGCTCCCAGAGCCACAGTGAAGTGATCTATGGCACAGAAGTGTAGTGTGGTAGTTGTTCTCTCTTCTGTGGTATGTGGCAAACAGTTGTGATCCCTAATATGTGGTAGCATTGCATTTAGAAAGTGATACAATATTCTAGAGGCTTAGGCCTGTGACCAGAGCCACATCATGGTCAAATGGGGCCCTAGGCAGTGTAATGGATTGGGGTCCCTGCACAGCAGACCCCCAGCATTTGTCCCCCTGCCACAGCACACCTCTCCACAACCATTCCAGTGTCCCATTACTTGGCTATTTCTACCATAAGCACTGTTCAAACCTGCTAGTGTGCATGCTCTTTTCTTCTTTCCTTCTACAATGATTATAGATATATGGGTTTAATTTAAAGCTTTTATTTCAAATTTTATAACAGAAACACTGATTTCCATTTGATAAACAAACAATACAGTTTTGCAATGAAAACAGACAGCACGAGCAGTAAACTTCTCTGCCCTTGAAACTCACATTAATTGAAAATCACATTCAAAGAACATTTTTCTGGCCAGTGGTAGATTAAGTTTACCTTTGGGCTGTTTTCGAGCTATAAGTTCCTTGCACACATTTTTAGGACCATGGATACATAGATGTGTCCTTTGATTCACCTTCCTGAATGTATATATTATATTCCTTGCATAATACAGCACCACTTGTTAGAATGTGTTTTAAATTTGTAATTTTAAACGTTTTTCCAGTAAGCAATGAAACAAAATGTATGAACTAATAATGTCAAAACTACTCATTTCAGAACATTTTAACCATAAAAAGCCACTCAAACTTCTGTCATTATCCAACAATATCAGTCAATATGCACGGGTGGCCATGGTGGTGCAGTGGTTAGCATTGTCACCTCACAGCAAGAAGTTCTCCGGTTCAATCCTCAGCTGGGGTGCCTTCTGTTTGGAGTCTGCATGTCCTCCCTGTGGTTGCATGGGTTTCCTCCCACATCCCAAAGACATGCTGCAGGTGGATTGGACACTCTAAATTGGCCCTAGGTGTGAGTGCGTGTGTGTATGTGCCTTCTGTGGAAGGTTGGGCACTGGGCTGGCAACTCAACTCTGTAAAACTCCACTGCCAATCATGAGCAGACAGGTGATCCACTGTGGTGACCCCTAACTGGGAAAAGCAGAAAGAAGAAGAAGAAGATCAGTCAATATGCACAATCTCTGCAGAAGTAAAAGTCATCTGAATAATTCCACATTAAAGAGATCTGTAACTAATGAAGTGGTTGCTACTAGCAAACAACTTTAAATTTCAGAGTTTCATTGATAAATTCAGTGCCTGCTTCCCCTTGAAGAATTAATAGCCTATGTTTTAAAATAAAAATTGGTAAGCTGGTAATATTGGAACAGGGAAGAAGAAGTTAATATGTGCTAGACATCTCATCCAAAGGGAGACACATTTAGGAGTGCAGCAACCCTAACCCTAACATGCACTGTAGTATCAGCAATCACTCTACATGATGTGGGCATAGAAGCCACAACTTCCGTACCAAAGGCAAGTATGTTACCTGTGGTGCATCTACCAGTTCTTTCAAACTCTAGCCCAGAAACAATAACATTATGTGTGTACCGGTGATTAACCCAGTGAAAATAAAAAAATAAAAATGTATAAATAAAATCCACTGGAGCCACTAAATCACTGAATATATTGTGGCATGAAAGCTCAAATAAAAACAAATTTATTCTGCTACCCCAGAAACACTGACTGCAAAACAAAACAGTTGCACATTGAAAACAGACTTAGCATGCACAGCAGTAAACTTCTCTTCCCTTGAAACTCACATTTCCTTGAAAATGCACTGAAACTCATAATTCCTTTAGTAGTCTGGTAGTTGGTGTAGAGGATTCGGGCTCTTGTTTTCACTGAAACTTTCAATTCCTTGTGGAGTTTAATAGTGGGTGTAGAGGATTCAGGCTCAAACACACGCACACACACACACACACACACACACACACACACACACACACACACACACACACACACACACACACACACATATACACACACAGCGGAAACTGTTTTGACTGTCCTTCTTGTCTTCCCTTCATTTTCACTTTGCTCTACCTCATCCACCATGATCATTAATTTCTCTTAAATCAAAAACAACATAATTCTGCCTCCTCATAGCTTAGGGCACATAGCTGCATCATTGCTTTATAAAGTCCACTGAACATGTCAGAGAAACAGACAAATGCTGGTCTTGTAATACATCACTGGAAATATTCGCTCATCTTGTTGCTGGGTGTGATACACTTATGGCAAAGGGCCTGTATAATGAAAGGCATAATAATGTGGCAAGACTGTTGCATTGGGCATTGTGCAAACATTACAATAGTGAAGTAGCTGAGAAGCACTGGAAACATAAGCCACAAAGCTTTATAGAAAATGATGTAGTTCATATCACATGGGATCCCCCATTATCAACAGTTCAGAAAACAGGTGCTAGAAAACCAGATATCGTACTCTATGAAAAGAAGAACAAAATTGCTACACTGAGTGATTACAATGTCTTACATACAGAGAGACACAAAGTAAAACAAAATACCAGGATTTGCAGGCAGAAATGAGGGCAGTGTGGAAGAAGGAAAACCAAACAGTTACAATAGTAGTAGGAGCAATGGGGTCTCATAAAAAAAAAATACAGTCTTATTTAGATATGCTACCGATATATGTAACTCCATATCAAATGCTGCCGTATATACCATATGCCTACCGCTGGTTTAGCTACCAGGTAGTATATCTAATGCAGCTGAAACCCAGAATATCTCTATCAAGATAAAAAAATAAATGCTCTGGTGATTGTCCTCCTCACTGACATCAGCTTTTACATTTACTAGCTCAGATAAGTTATGTTACTGCCCTTGTGGGCCATGTTAACCCAAGACAATTTCACTTTTGGTGCTTGAATTAACCTATCCCATTTAGTGTTATATTGGTCTAACCCATCCCATGGGCAATAATTATATATTAACCCTAATGAGAATAACTGGGATCATACCATAAATAATTTGAGGGGACCCATGCATAAGATAAAGCATTTAGAAGCTGCCTCTGTCCATTAGTAGTACAGGGGGTAGTCCTTGGGTAAATTTTCTATCACTCTTCCATAGATCCACATTGCACTTAAATATTGATGAGCTTTGTTTTATGTGGATGCAAAGTCTATTCCAGAGCAGCTGTATCCTCTGCAAGATATACCTGTATCTCTAAACCATTCTGTTGATGTAGCAGTAGAAGTTTAAATCCCTAGACTGAGTATTTCTGATGCCATTTGACTTGCCGATGTGCAGTAGACCCATCAATATGTCTTGTATGCTAGACACAGGTGACCTCTTAACAGTCTGTATTTATTCTTTTATCTTATTTTACCATTTTATTCTTCTGAATTGAGACATTACCATGTTTTATTTTTATGCAATATTTGGTTCTTAGGTATTTAAACAAATAAATAAATAAAAGTTAAATATAGCTGAATAATGGTAAAAGCTGCAGTTATCAGATAATGAAATCATATTATCTAGCTAACAGATTTTTAGGCTTAATCACATCTAAAATGGTACTTTGAGATAATAAACAGTTTTTTTTTCCAAAAGCAAAATACAGTCTCTGAGATTATCATACTCACCACTGTCCTATCGGCGGTGATGTTCTGCCATTAAAGAAAAATTCTTGTTTAGCCAGTCACTGAAATTAAATGAAGAATCAAGGTATAACGTTTGTTGTCCACTACCTGAACTAACTGTATTTACAGTCTTTTGGTTACATTGCTTATGTTGGTGGTTAGATAGATGAGAGATTAAGACTATTATTTCTGTAACAAATAAACTTACCTGCAAGTGGCTGCTTGGTTTATGCGGTTCTGAGTTTGGATTTATGGCCTGTAGGGGTGAAAAGACATAACGAGCTCAGAATACCAGACGACAAAACACCAACACATAAATCTGTACAGAAATGTGTGGATTAAGCAGTCAAAGGAAAAAGTATACTAAATAAAAATATATATCATTTTAAAACTTATTCTTCTAAAACTGAGAATGTCAGCTGAGACAGAGCAAATGGATATGCAGACTTCCAAAGTCAAACTGCCAGTAATTTGAATGCTGAGAAGGAAACGACTTCTAAAGGTGCTAGAACTTCCAAACAACAAGATGACAAGAGATCATCCATTAAAACTGAACCGGCCAACTCTTGATGACTTAAAGGAATCATTTCAACCACTACAATCAGCCATTCAACAACTCTCCAAACAGGTGACAACATTAGGTGTTACAATAAATCAAATTGCCAGTAGACTAGAAAAAAATGGAAGCAAAAACCATTGAAAATGAAATCAAGATTAACAACCTTAAAACAACTCTCAGTCTAATATCTGCAACATTCAAGACATCCAAAGTAAGCTGTTGGACCTAGAAGCTAGAAGTAGACATAATAATGTCCTTGTACATGGGCTTTCCAAAAAGTATGAACAGTTTCATCTATTGGACACCCTGCAACAAATCTTTGGAGCCATTTTGGATAACCAAACAGAAGCAAACCAAATTACTATTGAAAGAGCTCACCGAGCCATACGAACAGCTTCCACATCAGACAGACGACAACAAATCTATGTGAACTTGTTAATCAGGATGCCTCTAAGATCCTGGCTGTTGCTAAAAAGAAAAACATCCTTAACTGAAATAATAATAAAATCACATTTGCCGAGGATCTACCTTTTCAAATTAAACAAGATCATCAGAAGATGGCACCAATCTGCTCATACCTAATTTCCAACAAAATAAAATTCCAAATGAAGTATCCAGTGACCCTGTTTTTCCAACCTAAGGATACCAAATACTCTATTGGATCACTTAAAGTAGCTAAACAGATTTTCAATAATGTATTCCATGATAAGAGCATTCAAATTAGTGACACTTAAATATGTGATGTCCACTTTAACAGGTACATTCTAACATGTTTTATCGATGTCTCCCAACATGCTGGTGAGAAGTTAATGAGTAAGTTTCAATTGTTTAGTATATATACATCTGAATTACTGTTGTAGTTGGAGCTTGGGAGTCATTGGACTGTAACTGGACATTATTTTTCATTGAAATGGAGGTTTTTCCCTTTCCTTTTTATATTGGGTCAAGAACTATTTTGTTTCTATGCAGATCAGGCTCCCAGTTGAAATATAGTTATGGGTCATTCTCTGTTAACAATCCAGGTAAGAAATCATTAAAAAATAATGACTGCCAACCAAGGAAGTAAAAAACCTTTTATAAAAAATGTATTTTACTCATGGCTAATGAAAATAAATTTTGTTTTTCATACCATTCTTTTTAAACCTAAAGGTTAACCAATTTTGCAATTTATAAAATCTATTAATACTATTTTAAAATCCTTGATGTATGATTCTTAAACAAAGCCCCCCCACTATTTTATTTCATAATATGCTATGGTTATAATGCAGTAGCTGTATGTTGTAAAATTTAGTGTTTCGGGATAGTTTTGTTTTTATTTATCCCACATGATAAAAAAAAAACAAACATAAAATAGTCCAAAGAGCAATCCAACACACTTTATTTATCGTAATACAAAAAAATGATCACACTCTTTTTCCTTGGACCAGTGGCAGCGTGCTGGTAAGATACTTGATCCTCCATAATCAACTCAAGATTCAATTTTCTAGTAAAGATTTTAAGGTCAGCTGTGGTGTTCTCTACAAAGGCTTTACTAGCTGGTATAAAGTTAAACCCTTTCAAAAAAACTTTATAATGTTAATGCCCCACAACCAGGCTGGTATAGTTATAAATAGTAAAATCAAAGGAAGATGTAACTGAAACAGTACCTGTATCCAACCTTGGTAAGCCATAGACCAAGTGATCTGGGATACCATCCTCAAGGACCATTAGCAAACCCTCCGTGAATTCTTCCTGCATGAATTCTTCTTCTTTGGGCGATGGTTGGAGCCCCCAGCATGTTGTTGATTCTGTACCTGTGTCTTCCCCTTGTCCACCAACCTCAGTCAGCATCTCAGGGAAAAATTCTCAGCTGCACCCTTGATGTCAATGCCCCCATCAGTCTCACCAGCAGCATTGAAGTTATGTAATATGACCTAGGTATACTCCGAGTTAAACCCACCGGTGGGCACTGTCTCATCATGGTGCAACTTACGGTCTTTCCTGACCTTAGACTGAATAAGTTTACCTTCAACAGTCACAAAAACCTTATTGTAATGGTCTCTGTGCCTAGAGAAATCCAAATCATTCACAATGGGGTCAGTGATTTTGGAAATTGTTTCCTTCAACTTGGCCATTCACCTCTCATTGTCTTTAATAAGTAAACAAGTCAACACAAGCCCAGTCCAATCAAACAACTACATCAACTCCAAATGAAAGAGTGAATTTGGCTCAACACCCTGCGGATATTTCCATAGACGTAGCCCCTTAGGCACCTGTTGCCTCCTGAAGCTCTCTGCCAGGAATCCGTTATCTAGTTGGAGAGTTTTAAACTTGAATAAATTCTTATCCAAAACAGAAATTTGTTCACCAAGGTTCATAAAAGAACAATCTTGATGCTGCATATATTCCTTCACTGCCCCAACCTCACTGTTGTCATACCAGTTGGTTTTAGTAACAAAGTCCCCATTGTTGTTGTTCTTGTTGACAATGCCAGTGCCAGAGCTTACATGACTGTTGTCATATAGTTAGACAATCCAAGAATAGGGTTACTCTACTAAGCTGCTAAGGTAGTTCAAATAGCTTATAGTGGAGTAAGTCTAGGACCAAACTATAAAATGGGAAGAGTGAAAATTGGTGGATGAATAATTAAGGAATATTATTAGGTGATTTCTATTGAGCTTGTTATATTCATGGTGGTTTAGGACAGTTGTTGCAGGAACACTTTTGATTATTAAGATAATGGAACTTTAGTGCAGTTTTGAAAGCTTTGATGGAATCTGTTTGAGTAATAGAAGAGTGTAGTGCATTCCAAAGTTTGGCAATGGTGAAGAAATAAAAGTCTTTGTCCTGCACATTTGTTGGGTTTTGATATGCTTAGGAGATGTTTATTTGAAGACCTGAGATGTCTAGTTGGGGTGTATGTTTGTAGCATTGTTTGAAGAGATGGGCAATTAATTAGGGTTATTTGGTAGTTTGTGGGTGAGTGTTATTTGGGAGTATTGTAGATAATGGGAAAATTCGAACCAGTTTAAACATTTTAAGGTTAGGCAGTGTTGTGTTCTAGTTGGAATACTGATGGCAAATTTTGCTATTTTGCAGTAGCAGGACTGTAATTTGTTCTTGAGAGTTGTGTGTAGGTTAGTGAAAATGGGGGTACCATAGAGGAGAGTAGGGAGGAGTAGACTGTTAGCCAGTTTTATCTTGGTGGGCATATCAATAAAGAGTTTGTGCCTATACAGCTTACCAAGTTTGAAATGGGTCTTCTTGATTGTATTGTGAATATGATTTTCAAAGGAGAGTTTGTCATCAATTATAATATCCAGAAGTTTTGATGATTTTACTAGCTAAATTTCAGTATTGTTTTGTGAAAAAAACTTGAAGTCTTGAGTTAGAGATTTTGATGAAAATATTAAGAGTTTAGATTTTTTTGGATTGAGTAGAAGTTGGGCATCATATAGCCAGTATTCAACAGAAGCAAAGGCTTTTAGTGTTAAAAGTTCCAGATCTGACAGGTTGTTGGCAGAGGTGATTATTGTTGAATTGTCTGCGTATTGAACGAGAGCACTTCGATGGGATGTTTTAAGTAGGTTATTAATGAATATATTAAATAGTAATGGGTCAAGAATGGACCCTTGAAGAACTCCAGTTTTGGTTATAAGGTATTTGGATTGCTTGTTTTGCCATTTGACAGACTGTTTCCTGTCAGGAAGGTAGTTGGAAAACCAAGCTAGTGTGTGTGGAGAGCAGTTTAGGGATATGAGTTGTACTAATAGTTTAGGGTGTGATACTGTATCAAAAGCCTTAGGTAGGTCTAGCAAAATAACTGAAGTTAGTAGATCAGCATCTAAGGCTTTGTTTACAGTATTGGTGAAAGACAATAGGGCTGTGGTTGTAATTTGGGCAGGGTGAAAGCCATGTTGGGAGGGAGCAAGTAGGTTATTGTTGGTGAGATACTTTAACAACTGAGTATGAATACACTTCTCTAGGATTTTAGATAAAGGAGAGAGAGTATAGAGATGGGCCAGTGATAATGATGTTATAATGAAATTTTAACAAAGTTGAGGGATGCATGATTTGGAGATGCAACAATTGATGAGAATGCTGACAGGGTATGCAATAGCATCTGCAGTGAGTTTTAGGTATTCCGCAGGAAGTCTATCTGCAGAGAGGGAACATGGTTTGAGTTTAGTTAACAGTTTATGCACCAGGAAGGTGGGCATAACTTGTATTGTAAATGTTGGTGAGGGTGGACTACAGTTTGTGATGTCATTTTCAGCAGGGGAAGATGGTCTACAGCTTGTAGTGTCATTTACTGGGGGGAGGAGTGAGTTAGCATTAAGAGATGAGAGATTTGTGTTGCTTTCTAAACTACTAGAGTTAAAGTTTGAGTAGAGAAATCATTGACGAGTTTTTGAATGGTTTCAATGAAGTGAATGTTAAAATCTTGGGCAATTTCTTGTGGGTCTTTTTCAGGAACTGGTGTGGGATTTTGTACCTGGATTGAGGAGTGAGGAAACAGATTTGCAAAAGTTTTTGGGGTTGCTGTTTTTGGAGTCTAGTTGAGTGGAAAAGTAATTTTTCTTCTGATTAATGACTAGTTTTTTGGCATTGTTACGAAGTTGTTTGTACTTTATTTCATTTTGTAGAGTTCTGTTTTTTGCCATTCATTTCAGGCTTTATCCCTGGCAATGAGAATCTGTTTAGTATGTTTTGTAAGCCATGGAGCATGGTTATGTTTAATTCTTTTAGTTTGCTTGGGGCGAGGCTGTTTAGTGTAGTAAGAAAGACATTGTTGAAGTAATTTACAACATCATCCAGAGGAAGAGTTTTAGTAGGATACCAATTGTGGGCTTTTAAAGTATCTATAAGAGTCCTTTGACTGAAATGGGTAAGATCTCTAAATGTTTTGCACAAATGGGATTTTGTAGTTTGCATATGGGTTCTATGGGTGAAGGCGGGTGCATGGTCACTTGAGATATTAGGGAGCGTTCCTGTATGGGCATATTTTTGAGTGTGTGACAAGTATCCAGTCTAGGGTTGATTTAGTTTGTTTGTTTACTATATGTGTTGGGACTGTTATAAGTTGGGTAAACTTATATAAGTTTATACTATTTGATGGGTAAATAGAGATGAGAGATTGGCAGCTTATATTAGTATCACCCAAAAAGATTGTTTCCATAGCAATGTTCTGGGTTGTCCAGGATAGAAAATCTTCTAGAATAGGTATATTTTGACCTGGGGGAATGTAAAGTATGATAATGCATATTTGTTTTCTTTTGCTGATATGGAGTATAGTTGACAGGAGTTCTATGTTTTCAAAGGTGAGAACAGGTTTGGGGAATGGAGTGATAGTTAAGGAGTCACGGTAAATTAATGCAACACCTCCACCCTTTCTGTGGAGGTGGTCATTTCTAAGTATGTTATATCCTGGAGGTATTATTTTGGTGTCAGATATATGTGGTTTTAACCAGGTTTCTATTTGTGCCACAATATCTGGGGAGTATAGAGAAAGCCAGGCATGAAATTCAGTGATTTTGTTACATATACTTTGAACATTTACTGTAGTGATAAATAAGTTATAGGTATTTGATGTTTGAGGGTTGGAAGGAGATTTAGCTGTACCAGGATTGAGGTGAATGTCACCACACTGGGTCAGAAATTGAACAATAATTGTTTGTATTGTGAAATATAGGGTTGGAAGGTGAGGCCTATGAAGTAGATTAAGAGTAAATTTTAGTGTGGGGCTAACTGCAGTGTAGTTTAGTTTAGTTGGGAGAAAAGTATAGTAGTTAAATAAAGATGGGAAGAATTTGGAGGAGCTGTTACAATTAGTGTGAGGTTGTGTGGATAGGGTGGGAGATCTTGGCGAGGAAGTATAAGTGTGGGGGATGGAAGTGGAGTAGGATAGTAGGTAAACAATAGCAGTAAAGGAGAGTAAGAGGATGCAGTGTCTTGTGTTGAAGGGCAGCTTGCTTATAGTGCAGGTATAGAAAGTAAAGGGAATGAAAAGGGGTTAATTAACTGGTGAAAGATAGGTGATAGGGCTCTAAAGTATATATGAGATGTAAGGAGGGTGCTAGGGTAGAGTTAATTGGTACAGTTGTTAATATGGTAACAGGGCTGTGATTGGTAGATAGAGATGGGGTGTGGTGTCTGGAAGTATATATGTAATTGATGCGGGGGTGGGTGCGAATGGGGGTAGGGTAGGGGAGCAGAGTGAGCCACAGTGAAGAGGAAGGTGAATGGGGTGGGTAGCGCCCAATTCTGAAAGCTATTAAAGTCAAGAAAACAATCACCATGGAAGAAAGTCTGCTAGGTAAGTGGAGAAGGTAAGAGCTGTAAGGAAGAAGAAGACATTCAATTAAGTAGGCAGAAGATGTAAGGGCTGTAGGCCAGAAATACCCCAAGTCGGTAAGCAGACAAAGCACCAGAAGTATAGGAGATAGCTATAGCTGGGAGAACAATATAAAAATAAATGTATGCCAAATAACCACTAGAAAGCTGTTTAAGTGTCCATACAGCTAGGTAGGCAATGTGCTTTAATATGGCTATGTAAGACAAATTATGGGGGGTGGGGATGGGCAAGGATAGGGTCAGGTTGATAAGACGTTAGTGGAGGCCAAGGGTCCCTAGCAGTGTGCTCCATACATAGCTAAGACAGGTATTTAGAATTTAGTGGTAAAACACTAGAACATACATTGGCTTTCTTATTTGAAGATCTATTTCCAGCATTGTGGGTGTTGCAACTGGCTGTAAGTGGTACCGGGCAGAGCCTCTGGTGAGCATCACTTTCTAAATGTTAGGAGGGTTTCACTTCCTGAACAGTAGAGGTGAGGGAGAATTGTTTTTCTTATTTGAAGCTCTTTTTCCAGCATTGTGGGTGTTTTAATGGGCAGAGTCTCAGGTGGCTTCACTTTCTAAACATTAGGAGGGTTTCACAGGAGGATTTCACTTCCTGAACAGTAGAGGTGAGGGAGAGAGTATGCTGCAAGGAAACTCTTAGGTTAGGTGGAGTGGGATTTAAAAATAATCTATGTTACTGTTGTTAAAAATTGGTAATACAAAACAAAGATTTCTGAAAAAAAAAATAGATATAGATGTCTATTTAAATATGCCTTATGAGGGTATTATTGCATCTGATGAAGTTTTACTGTGGTTAAAATGGAAGCGCTTATACATGGAAAGTTGGAAAAAATTGTTTTGTTTTATTTGTTGAGTGGTTGTTTCCGGAGCTTGAATATCGATGCCTAATTTTTTAAATTGTTTTTACAGCAAGAAACATACTGTGCACTCAAATTTAAGTGAGTGTTTTGTGTCCTTTCTTAAAACAGACACACACACACACACACACACACACACACACACACACACACACATGCATACACACATGTACACATAAACACACATGCACGAGCAGACACACATACACCCAGAAAATGGTGGATCATTCAACTTAAGCAAATCTAAAATTGCTATAATTATGCATCTGAAAACTTGTGAGGTGCACCAATAGCAAAATTTTCTTTGTCTTAACCGCACATTTGTCTGTATTGTTATAAGGAGATTATGCATTGTTTATTGCTGAAACAAACAGTGATTTGCTGAAACATACGTATCCTGATGAAATAACTAAAACACTTTGATAAAAATGTGGAAACTGACTTCTGACATGCAGCCAGGTGATGGATAATGAGAAATTAGCTCAGTGTGGATGGGTGACAGTGTGTGTGTGTGTGTGTGTGTGTGTGTGTGTGTGTGTGTGTGTGTGTGTGCGTGCGTGCGTGCGTGCGTGCATGTGTGTGTGTGTGTGTGTGTGTACCCTACAGCTCAAGTCTACAGATGGTTCATGCATTGCACCCATTGCTTTTTGAGATTAGTTCTAATGGCTGCAGCCTTGATTTGGATAAACTGAGAATAGAAAACAGATGGTATTATGATCAGCAAAGAAATTATTATGGGGGTTCTATTACTAGCACATAAATAAATTACACAATCTATGGTGGTTCTACAAGCAATGTATACATGTGCATATAAATAAACACACTTTGTTGAAATACTAATATGTTTGCAAGTAGCCAAAACCACTGTATGAATAGAAAATCTTTTTTAGAACTGGAATGACGGTGTGGTTTATGATTTTTAAGAGGAACTTCTTGCACTCAAGGCTTTTGCTGCATACTTCTACTTTAGTACACACTGGGCATGTTCTTATCAGACAATAGACCGCAGTTCATGTTTTATTTTATACATACATCAATCTATCCTATGAACACACCTACTCATCCAGTATTCATTCTTAAACATATTTTCTTAGTTTGTACTCATTCATCTAATGCTATCTTATTTTGCCTGCAAGGCACATTCTGTGTTTATTCAAAATGTATTTTAGTTTTAAACTGTTCCTGTTGCAACTATTTTTTTTTTGCAAAAATTTAAATATTTAGCAAATACTACAACTTTAAAGTCAGTTCCTTTAGCTGTAGGTAGTCTGCACTGATGCCAGATTTTTAAACTAGGTGCTTCATTTAGCTGTACATAATTAAATTGTTTGCTGTATATGTAGTGTATTTATATATAGTTATCTGATCCCAACTTTGTACATGGCTGTAACTGCATTATAATATTTGAAACAATTTTGCCCACGCATTGACTGTAAATGGGCCTGGCAAGTTGAATAACCTGGCAATCCAGTCTTAGTTCAGGAACTTAGCTGCAGGCTTGCTAGAACCATTGTATCTTTCACATAACCAGCTCAGTGTGTGTTCATCAACAGCATTTGATCATATACTCACCCAGATTATGAGAATGAGGGTAAAAGAAAAGTAATTTAAGGTTCTTTTTTTAATTTAGTGCAGATGTGATATTTGGCATAAAGAAAGAATTTCTAATACAGAATTCAAGACACAAGGGAGAATTAGCACATGTTAGAGACTTAAGGCCAGAGCTTCTTGTAAGATTTTAAGGAAAAAAGCATTAATAAATGAAAACACTAAAAATTGTTACCAGTCGTAAAACAGACATCACACAGCAGAAACTGAATTATATGCTACCATAATAGCACCAAAATGGGGCAGTGATTTCAGGAAGAACAGTCTGTGGTCATAAAATGCCAGTCAGATGATGTCCAATGTGCCCTTGTATTATACACATCAGGTGATACCTAATGTTGTCTTGTATTATACAAGTCAGGTGATGCCTAATGTCTTGTATTATACATGTCAGGAGATGTCTAATGTTGTCTTGTATTATAAAAGTCAAGTGATGCCCAATGACTAGTGTTGTTCTATCCTGCAAAGTATGAATACAACATTCATCAAACTGCTTTCTACTGTAAATCATTCCTTGTCCAGTTATTTCATTTGTTCTGTTTTCCAAATGCTGAAGGACAAGGCATCCTAAGTCTCATCTTCTAAGAAGCTGAAGTAAATGAGGCTTAACATGCACTTACCAAGCATGTGGACTCTTGCAACATTGATGCATGTTAATGCAGATCCAGTGATGTCTATGTTAAAGACCTTGGTGGATGTTAATGTTCTACCTGTTCTGAGGAATCACATGATTCAGCAGAAGAAGGTGACACACATTCAACAACAGTTAGAACTAGTCATAGGGCCTGCATATCTGTAAAAATATTGAGGCATACTGTATGTCTGAGCATTGGTTTATCACCAAATGCTCCTGATAAAGAACTGCCTTGGAAATTTAAACCTGTGATGAAACCCTCTTTAAGGTTATGACTTAAATGTCAAGACTTAAGACATATCTGTATATCTGGAAGCAGATAAACTGCAACAACTGCAGAATGAAAAAAAAACTTCTTCTGGCTTTTTCCCTGTTAGGGTTCACCACAGCAGATCACCTGTCCGCTCATGATTGGCAGTGGAGTTTTACAGTGTCGAGTTGCCAGCCCAACCTTCCACAGAAGGCACACACGCACACGCACTCACACCTAGGGCCAGTTTAGAGTGTTCAATCCACCTGCAGCATGTCTTTGGGATATGGGAGGAAACCGGAGCACCTGGTGGAAACCCACACGACCGCAGGGAGGACATGCAGACTTTGCACAGAAGGCACCCCAGCCGAGGATCGAACCAGAGAACCTCTTGCTGTGAAGTGACAATGCTAACCACTGCACCACCGTGGCTGCCCAGAATGAAAAAAAACTATACTTCTTAAATCTTTTCAAGGTAACAATCTTATGCCAACTATCTTTTGAAAGGGAAGATGTGCAACCAGCATTAGTTCCACAAGATAAATGAAATACCCTTATTTAAAGAAACTAATTTGAATGTAAGGCTGGAAAGGGCTGAGAAAGATTTCTCTTAAACTCCTTTACTACAACACTGCAATAATCTGATGTTGCAGCAATAGGTAGCAATCAGATTATATCACAGTTTCTGTCACCTAAATTCCAGCAAGATAAAATTACAGGGGATACTCTTCAGTTACTTTACCCTCAGAAATCTTAGTTCAGTAAGGTTCAGCATCTAAAATTTAGATCTAGTTTAAAAAAAATCTCTGCTTGTTCTGCCAGAAAGCTGTGCCAGAATACTGGGACAAATCTAAGGGATTTATACTGTGGCCTATAACATGCTAAAATAATTTAAAATATAAGACTAAACAAGATACTAAAGCAGTTTAATCTGATCACAGGCATTGAACATCTATAGTAGTTCAGGATCCCAATCCAATTATTCTTACAGTTTTGAAGTTTTTGTACAAAATTTTTTTTATCACTAGTAATACTGAAAAAATAATTCTTCTCTACATCTTGTCACAGTTTCCATGCTTGCAGGTTTTCCATTATACAATGTAAAAATAAAAAAGGGTATTTGTATGTTTAAGAAAAGGGCGCTTGTCTATCAAATTCTCTTTTTTATTTCTGGTGAAGTTGAAGACAACCCAGACAAATTTACCTTTACATTCAACAGAATGATAGAAGCTGAATGTAAAGGACAGGTCCTGCCTGTGTAACCTGGTTGACTTCTTCGAGAAGGTTACTGAAGCAATGGATGATGACAAATCAGGGCACACCCATGTCTAAACATTACAAAGGCATTCAACACCATTCAACACCATCCCACATTCAGGTATTTTAGATAAGCTCTCCCAGCTCCATGTAAATCTCTGTGTAACTCAATGGGTTGCTAACAAACAGAACCCCAATGTCCTTGAGCGACTCCTCTTTCTCATTTGCTTCTCAGAGGTCAAAGCAAATGTTGAAGGTTTATGGATGGCAAAATCTGCAGACAATTGTAAACATAGTGCCATCATAAACTCCACCTGGGACATGAACATTCTCCAAGAACGCATTTTCCCAAACAGATAGTGTCAAAACCAAGGACTACAACTAAATACCAAGAAATGTATAATTGTATCCTTGGGCAAGCATGGCTTCACTTATGACTGTCACTTTGAGAGCACACACACCTAAAAGTTGATCCCATAGTTAGGGATCTAGTATACTATGTTAACAATGAATGCCCTTTGATCACCACATATCCACTATAAAAAGGAAGTCCTTTTATATCCGATAGCTTATATCTAGAGGTATGGGACCCAGTTCTACTCAGCTCTCCTCAGGTCAGTCACTGAATATAATACTCCATCAGGTATGTACCTGTCCAATCACTTGTCAAATTGCAGAAACCACAATGCTTTCTCACTAAAAATTACAAAAAACTATGAAGGCTATCTCACAGGCTACTAAGAGGTAATCTCTTCCTCATCTAAAAGCCTTAAAAGTCCCTATTTTGTCAGACACATTACACATTTGTAAGTCCAATGGTAGCATGAACACCCACTCAAGGAATCACAGTCTCTTTTATAACATAAAAAGAACATGTTAGAAGAATAGATATATATCACTGAGAATACTTCTTCTATGAACTGTCTTCCATTCCACATAAAGTGAAGTATTTCTCTTACTCTAGTCAAATGTAATTTGGACAAACAGATGGGAAACTGCAAATTCACCCCAGGTTAGCACCCATGTCCGTCATGGGTAGGGTCACAAACTAAATGTCCCAACATATCCTTGTTCTGCCCACCACTGGGTTGTTAGTGCACAAAATATAAGGGCTAAAAACTACCATGAGAATGTAAGGCTAGACTTCTTAAGATCCTCTAAGATAAATCACCAAGTAAGTACCTATATATCTATAAATTAATAATATAAGAGCAGTGTGGGTAGCTTGCATTACAGTTTAAGACACCACCTGCCCCAGATGTTAATCACTCCATTTTTTCATGAATGAGTTAAGACATCTGATTCTCCTCTTTTATTTATTTATTTTTTCAAAAGGCTTGTATTTATTATTTGTTGTTTTGGTTAGTGTTTTTTCTAATTTACATTCAGATCTTTTAGGATTTCTTTGGTGAATGTTTTGTCCATTATCATGATCTCTGAAAGCAGACTACCATTTACTTCTATATTTAGGTCATACAAAGATAGATAGATAGATAGATAGATAGATAGATAGATAGATAGATAGATAGATAGATAGATAGATAGATAGATAGATAGACAGATAAAACCTAACTGATTCTATGTATCTATTGATTTATCTATCTATCTATCTATCTATCTATCTATCTATCTATCTATCTCAGTTTGTTAACTGGGTAGATGAGTTGGTGCAGAGACCCTTTTCAGTTATGACCTGGGCCACAAGATGTAAACAGATACCTAGAGAGGTACCTTACATAGATATGCAAAGACAAATACATTGTGAAACTGAGACTAATCATGGTCGTGACCAAATATTGAACAGAGTATTTCCTTTGAGGCTAATGAAATGTTAATACTTCAATAAAAAGGAGTACAATTTGACTTATGAAATGAAGGCCAGAATAAATAACACTGTTGAAAGATACAACTTTGCTAGAGTATCATTTGCCATATTAAAAAAAATCTAAATGCGTACTGGATACTTTCTTGACACTGCTTGGAGAGGGCCATATCTTAATTATTGTTAAGAAAATTAATTTTCATTTCATTATAAAGATATCTATAAAGTGAAGAGGGGTAAAAATCCTGTTTTGTCTGATTAACACTTATAATTTAAAACTTGTCCTGTATCAGCCCTTTTTGTTTTATAATGCTTTACAAGATGATTTAGCAATATTATTGCAGTGTATAAATAATGCTTTAATAAGTAAGTGAAATATCATGCTTGATATTTTATACAATAGCTCTAATGAGGAAAAAAGATATAGATGACAAATTAGATAACATGCTTTAATTAAATACATTCATGGAGGAAGATGAATTTGGGTCCCAATTCAAATATACTTACACAGATACGCCACACATATTATAATCTTTAATAATTGATTTTTCCTTGGTTCTCAGAATATGATACTGAAAATGGATGACTATCCATGTATTATCATTCTCTATTTAGATGGTGTAACTTTAATAGGTGCTAGGCAACATAATTATATTGATCAGACCTGTTGGTCTTGAAATTTTGAAACATCCATATTGCAGGATATTTCTTGAAACCACTAATGGGTAAAGACAGATAATTATTTGCAGGTTAATAAGACAGCAATACACCTATATTCTTTGGTTTTATGAAAGGGAACATATTTAATGCCATAATATTTATGAATGTATTGCCACAATACATTTTTAAAATCACACTTATTTACAGCAACCTAAATTATTGGGTGGGAAGCTTGAGTTGATGCCCAGCATATTACAGATTAGCAATAATAAGTGCATTAGTGTAGGAAAGATTTAATGCAGCAAAAATTGATACTGATGGAAAATATAGAAAAAGGAAAGAAAGACATCTATGGATGATATGTAATTTATTTGATTTCCTAAGTATGAGCAAGCACGTCTACTTTTATCTAATGTCTTTTATGAGGTTCATAAATTGATCAAATAAGTTCAAAATGCAACCAAAGCCCAGTAATTAAAATTATTGCACAAATAATTAAATCTAAGAATACAGGATGCTTAAAACTCCTTATTAAAATATAACATTGAAAATATGTAAGAGTGAATAAGATAGACAATACTCTTCGTGATGATAAACTCTTTTTTTCTGTGATACTTCAGAAGAGAAAGTTTTTACCATTAGGCAGAATATTTTATTTCTTATCCAGTCCTTTAATCACTATTAAAAGAAGTACTACACATGCTAGTTTATTACATTTATTTATAAAGTAGTCAGTTTGGAGATTAACAATCAAATAATAATAATCAAAACTGATTTTGATTTTAATAAGTCCAACTTCAGATATTTTACTTGATGGTGTTCCTAATACTAGACCAGTGACACTTCTGTGAGTACATCCAATAAAAATGACAAATGTCGATTCACAGTAACCTTTTCCAACATTTCTGACTGACAAGCAGAAAAATCAATCAAGCAAACAAATGTAGCAACTTGAATGTTGTATGTTGTCTTTTGGCAGCAATCCCTCATTTACTCCAACCGGAGTAGGAAGTCCAATGAAGCTGTTGGGTATCAGTGAGTGCATGAATGGAGATATGTCTGTGCCTGGCTGCAGTGGCATTCTGAGAGACTGAGTGTGTGTGTGTGTGTGTGTGTGTGTGTGTGTGTGTGTGTGTGTGTGTGTGTGTGTGTGTGTGTGTGTGTGTGTGTGTGTGGTGTGTGTGTGTGTGTGTGTGTGTGTGTGTGTGTGTGTGTGTGTGTGTGTGTGTGTGTGTGTGTGTGTGTGAGTGCACTCACGCATGTGTTTGCCTGAGTGGTTGCAGTACAATAGATATTGCATCACAAGTCTGGATGAGTTGGAGCATGCTTGCAGGTGCATAGCTGAGTGTTTCTCTGTGTGTGAGTGAGTGTGTGGAAAGGCATGTGTAGAGGGCTTTTTTGTGCATGAGTATGTGTGTGTGTGTGTGATATCTCAGAGTGTGTTTGAGTTTGTGTGTGTGTGTGTGTGTGTGTGTGTGATATCTCAGAGTGTGTGTGTGTGTGTGTGTGTTTAAAATTTTCAAAAAAATTTTAAAATTTAAAAAACGGGGGGAAAAAAAAAAAACCTTTTTAAAAATTTTTTATTTGGGGTGGGAAAAGTTTTTGAAAAAAGTTTGTTTTTTTTTGGCCCAAAAAAAAAAGGGCCAATTAATTTTACAAATTAGCCAAATTTAAAAAAAAAGTGAAATAATTTTTTTGTGGGGGGGGGGGGGGGGGGGGGGGGGGGGGGGGGGGGGTGGGGGGGGGGGGGGGGGGGGGGGGGGAGGGGGGGGGGGGGGGGGGGGGGGGGGGGGGGGGGGGGGGGGGGGGGGGGGGGGGGGGGGGGGGGGGGGGGGGGGGGGCGGGGGGGGGGGGGGGGGGGGGGGGGGGGGGGGGGGGGGGGGGGGGGGAGGGCGGGGGGGGGGGGGGGGGGGGGGGGGGGGGGGGGGGGGGGGGGGGGGGGGGGGGGGGGGGGGGGGGGGGGGGGGGGGGGGGGGGGGGGGGGGGGGGGGGGGGGGGGGGGGGGGGGGGGGGGGGGGGGGGGGGGGGGGGGGGGGGGGGGGGGGGGGAAAAAAAAAATAAAAAAAAAAAACTTTCTCTCTTAAAAAAAAAAAAAAAAAAAAAAAAAAAAAAATAAAAAAAAAAAAAAAAAAAAAAAAAAAAAAAAAAAAAAAAAAAAAAAAAAAAAAAAAAAAAAAAAAAAAAAAAAAAAAAAAAAAAAAAAAAAAAAAAAAAAAAAAAAAAAAAAAAAAAAAAAAAAAAAAAAAAAAAAAAAAAAAAAAAAAAAAAAAAAAAAAAAAAAAAAAAAAAAAAAAAAAAAACAAAAAAATAAATAGTTTAAACAAAAAAAAAAAAAAAAAAAAAAAAAAAAAAAAAAAAAAAAAAAAAAGATTTAAAGGCCAGAAAAAATTTTATTAGGAAAAGTTTAGAAAAAAAAAGCTTTTCCTATGGAATGAAAATGTAAATTTATTTGTTTTTTTAAGTATGGAAAAGCCCTTTTATTAAGGGTTTTTTATGAGGTTCTTTAAATTGTTTCCAAATTTGGTTAAAAATTTAAAAACCCCCCGTAATTAAAAATTTTGCCAAAAAAATTTTTTTTGGTTGGGGTTTCTTCCCCCTTTTTTTAAAAATTATCAAAAAAATGGAGTAAAAGTAAAAATTCTTTGTGAAAAAACCTTAATTTTTCCGTGAAAAAATTTCGGGAAAAAGTTTTAAATTTGGCAAATTTTTTTTGTTTTCCCCCCTTTTTCCTTTAAAAAAGTAAAATGTATTTTTAAATTTATTTAAAATTTGTTTAAGGGAAAAATCAAAAAAACCTGGAAAAAGCCAATTTCAGAATTTTTCCCAGGGAAAAACTCCAGTGAATTTTTGGGGTAATAATAAAAAACCCAAAGGGAACACGGGGAATTTTCCAAACACAGAAAGAAAAACCCAAAAAGCAAACAAATTAGCAACTTTTGTTTTTGGCGGAAAACCCCCTAACCCAACCTGGAAGCCAATGAACCACCCATATGATAAAAAAACTTCCTCCAATAAAATTTAAACTATGGGTTTTTGGTTTTTTTGGTTGGGGGGGGGGTTTGTTTAAAAGTCCAAGTGTTTGGTTCCATTAAATTTAACTCCAATTGGAAATTTTAATTTAAAAAGGTAAGCATTTTTTTGGGGGGGATTGGGGGGGTGTTAACTTGAATTATTTTTGGGGTTTACTAAAGGGTTTTTGGTTTTTGGGTTTTGTTTGGTTCCAATGTTTTTTGTTTGTTGGGGGTTTTGTTTGGTTTGTTGGTGGGGGTGGGTGTTTTTTGTGTGGCCAGGTGTGGAGTTTTGGGGGTTTGTGTTTGTTTTTGGGGGTTGTTGTTTGGGTGGTTTTGGGAATCTGGGATTGGATTTTGGGGCTGTTTTTTGTTTTTTGTGTTGGTTGTTGGGTGGTGGTGTTTTAAAATCTAAATTTTTTAATTTTGGTGTGTTGTGGGTGGTGTGTGTTTTGGGTTATACCAGAGTTTGTTGGGGTGTGGGGTTTTGGAAACCAAGATTGGTTGGGTGTTTGTGGGTGGGTTTTGTGTTGGGGTTGTTAATTGGAGGTTGTGGGGTGTGGTTTAATTTTGGGGAGGTTTTTGAGTTTTAAATTTTCTTATGAAGTGCCTCGTGAAGGGAGGGGGTTTCCTAAGAAGTAGGTGCCTTTCAAAGACAATTTTAAAAAATTTTTTTTACATTTAAAACCACCAAATAACCCAATTTTTTGTAGATCTCTAAAAATTAAAAAAATTTTAAAAATTTCCAAAGGGGGGCTTTAAAAAACCCAAACCCAAAACCCTTTTTAAATTATTAAAAAACTGAGGCCTTAAAAGGGGCCCCCTTCCCAGTTTAAATTAAATAAAATATAATTTAAACTGCCCAATGAAAAGAAAAGAACCCCCTTTTTTTTCTTACGTTTTTACTTACAAATAATTAAATTTTGTAATTTCAAATGGAAAAAATACATTTTTTTTTAATAGAAATTAAAAAAATTTCAAAAAAACTTTGGGTAATAAAAACACCTATTTTTTGGTTCATAAAAAATTTCCGGGGTTAATAACCCCAAAGTTACATTTTGTAGAAAAATTTTTAAAATAAGGTTTTGTTTTTTTTGGTTAAAAGTTAAACTTTATTATTTCCCCTTTTCAAAAATTGTTTTCCTTCATTTTTTTTCCCCTTTTCTGTTTTTTGGCAAATGCAAAGGGGGTTTTTAAGCCATTAAATAATAAAAATATTTGATTTAAAACCTTTTTTTATTGGGAAATTTTTTTTTTAATTTTAAAAAATTTATTTTTAATTTTGGTTTTGGGTTAAAGAAATTTTTAAAATTTTTATTTTAATTTTTGGTTTTGGGGTTTTTGCCTGATTAAAGCAGCTTAAATTCCCAAAAGGGCAATTGGAAAAATTTTTTAATTTTCGGGGAGGGGGTTTTTAAAGTTTTAAAGTTTATAATTTAATTAACCAAAAACATTTTTTTCCTTTGGTGTTTCTTTTCTTACAAGAAGGGAAACGGGAAACCTGGGGGCGGGAAATTTATTTTGAAAGAGATTTCTAAAAGGTTTTTTAGAAAAAATTTTTAATTTCCTGAATTTTTGGGGGTTAAAAAAAGGGGAACTTTTCCTTTAAAATCCCTTTAACTGGGGACCGGGCCCTTTAATAAAAAGGGGGAAGGATAAGAAAAAGAATCTTTATGGGTTTTTGAAACAAGGATATAGTTTTTGTGCCCCCTTTGGGTTGGAAGGTTCCCCTTTGGGGCCCTCTATTTATAAAACGGGAAAGGGGTCAGAAAAAGGGTTTTTATTTTGGGGGTTTTTAGGTTATCAAGGTATCTTTTTTTAAGATTTTAAAGAGCCGGCCAAATTTTTAAGGGAGGGGAAAATTTCGCTTTGCTTTCCCTTTAATCAAAAGAATGGACAAAAATGTGATTTGGGGTTTTTTTGGGGGGAAAAACCCCTTTGTGGAGTTAAAAAGTTAAATTTAAAAGGGTTTTAGAAAAACCAAAAAAGGGACTTTAAATTAAAAAGGGTTTGTAACTTTATTTGTAAGGGAAAATTTTTTGGGGGGTTATTTTCCAAAATTTAAATTTTAAAAAAGGGGGATTTAAAAGGGGGTTTTTGTAACCCCCCGGTTAAATTAATTTGGGGGAAGTAAAAAGCCAGTTTTTGGGGCAAAGTTTTTAGTTCCCTTTACAAAATTTAAAAAATTTTTTATTTTTTTTTAAATTTTGTTTCCAAAACAGGGAAGGGGAACCAATTTTTTACAAAGGTGATTTTGTTTTTTTTGGGAAAGGAAAAATGAAAGGGAACCCCACCTGTTTGTGAAACAAACTAAATTCTTCTTTTGGGGGAAAGTTAACTCCCAAATTGAAACCCAAAATAAAATAAAAAAAATTTACAATCAAAAAATTGGGAAATTTAGGTTTTCCCACTGGAAAAGGGGGAATGAAAATTCCGGGGCCAAACCTTTTTTTGAAAATTTTAAAAAAGTTTTTGAAAAGTGAATTAGGGGGAGAGGGGGGAAGGGGGAACTTTTTTCAAACACAACGGGAATTGTTTTTGGCATTTTTTTTAAAAGTTTTTTTAGCTTAAAATTTGTTATAATTTGTTAAAGGGGGGTAACATTTCCCCAAAATAAAACTAATTTTGTGGGGGCTTTTGAAAAATGTTTATCAATTGAACGCAAAAAATGGTTTAAAAATGGGTATTTTGGGAATTCAAAACCCCGGGATTAAGATATTTTTCATATAATTTTTAAATTTTTAATTAAAGGGTTGGGTTTAGGTGTATAATTAAATTTCCAAAATAATTTCATAAAAAGCTTTTTTAAAAAAGTGCCACGAAGAAATCTAAAATAAAGGGAATAAAGTTTTTGGTAAAGAAAGGGAAAAACAAATTGGCCAAGCCAGTAGGGAAAAACAGAAAAATAAGGGGGTACTTTCTAAATTGGGAAAAGGTTTAAAAGGAGGGGGGAAAAAGGGGTTTAAAACTTCGGGTTTAGTTTTTTAAAAGAAAAAAACCTTGATTTGGGAATTTAAAATAGTGTCCCCCAAAAAAACCAAATTTTCTTTTTAAAAAAAACCCCAATAAAATTAAAAGTGGAAAAAAAAAAATAAAAAATAAAAAGTTGTTAAAAAAAAGCTAAATTCTTTACAAAACCTAAAAGGAAATTTAATCCCCCTAACATTCAAAATTAAAGAAGGAAAAATTTGAAGGGTTAAAAATTGTTCCAAAAAAAGCAAAGGGGCCCCATTTTTTTTTTGGGTCTTTTTAATTGATTTTCCCCCCTCTTTCGGGGTTTTTCTTACTGGTTTCCCCCAATTTAAAAAGAATCCTTTGGGTTTTTTTTTGGGGTTCAAAAAAATTTTCCTCTTTTAAAGTAAAAGATTTCCTCAAAAATTTTAAAATTTAAAAAAATAAGGTTCGGCTTTTTTGGAAAGAAAAATTCCCTTGGAAGTTATTTTAAATAATTCTAAAACAAATCGGGGTGATTTGAAAGAATTAATTGAAAAATAAAAGGTGAGGTTTTTTAACCTTTTTTAGGGAATTGTTTTAGTTTAAAAATTTATTTTTTTTTTAATTTTTTTAAAAGGGAAATTTTTTTTTAATAGGGGTGGTGTTTCATTTTCAGAAGAGATAAAGAAAAGGGGTTTCCATTTTTATTAAACAAATTTTTTGGCAATTTTTCGTTTTTTTCAAAAATAATTTTTCCCCAAAACATTTACCTTGGTGTTTCCAAAATTAGTTAAAGGGAAAACATTATTTAAGAATTTTTTATGAACTTCTAGAAAGTTTAATTTTTTAGAAAAATTTTTTTTTACTTTTATAGAACAAACAAAGGAATTAATAAATTTCCAAAACCCGGAACTGAAAATTGTAATGGGGGAAAAGGAAAAGAGAGTTTTTTTATGGCATTTTTGAAAGAAGGACCCCTGGGACCAGTTGGGATTGGTGGTGGGAGGAAAAGGTAAAAAGGGGGCAAAGGGTTTTTTGGGACGGGGTTTCCCTGCCTTTTTTCTAAGGAATAGTTTTAAGGGTTGGGCCCAAGAAAGGGAGCCAAATTTTTTGGTTTTTGGGTTTTAAAAGAATTTTTTAAAAGGATGGGGATTTTGCCCTTTTGGTGGAAAGGTAAAAATTTTAAATTAAAATAAAATTTTATGAACCACCCCCAAACGGGATTTCCAAAAAAAGGATTTGGAAAAAGGTTTTTGTAAGTAGAATATAAGGATAATTTTTTTCCAAAAAATAGGTTTTTTTGTACAGTGTATTTATTGCTGGAAAGAAAAGGATGGGGCAAAATTTCAAAAGGGGGTTAAATCGTGTAAAATTTTTTTAGAATTTTGGGTTAATTTTTTAACCCAAAATTGGGGGCTTTTTATCAAAGGGTTAGGGGGTTTTTTTTAAAAGGGGTTTTGGGCTTCAGATTTAAACCTTTTTATTAAACTTTTGTTAAAGTTTTGTTTTTAAATCCTAATAGAAAAAGTATTAAAAAGTTATTTTGGGAAAAGAAGGTTTTGGTTTAAAAGGGTAAAAGGTTTCCCCCAATTTTTGGGGGTTTGTTTTTAGTTTGTATATTCAAAATCCCAAATTTTTATTTTTTAAAAAAATATTTTTTAAAAATTTTTTGTTAAAGCATTTCCCCAAAATTAAAACCCAATTTTGAAAAAAGGTTTTTTAAAAAAATTTTAATAAAACAAAATCAATTCCTTAAAAATTATTTTAATTCTATACAAAAAAAAACGAAAAATATATAAAATAATATTCATTCTTTAATAAAAAAACAAAAGGAAAACCTTTTAAAAATGTTACACAATTCGGAAAGCAAAAAAAAGTAGAAAAGGGGGGAAAATCTTTTTTAAAGCCAACCAAGTTGGGAAGAACCAGCTTTAAATACTTAACATAAGGGGAAATTTAAAGGGGGAAGGGGAAAAATAAAACCCCCCAAAGTTTTGGGCTTGGTTTTTTGGGGCCTAAAACATTATAAATTTTTTTTGAAAAAAAAGGAAAATATAAAAAAAAAAGGCTGAAAGTAAAAGTTGTTTGGAAATTAATTCCATAAAAAATTTTTGGGAATATAAAATTTAAAAATTAAGAAGGGAAATTGGTGAATTTAAAATTCGGGTCAAAAAGGGGTTTTCCCCCATTTGTTTTATTTGCTTTTGGCGGGGGCCTTTCCCCCCCTTTTTTGGGGTTTTTTGGGGTACCCTTTTTTTTCCCAATTTAAAGAATCCCTTAGGTTTACTTTTAAAAAACCAAAATATTGTTATCAGTTTTGGGGAAAAAAATAAAAAGGGGGGCAGGGCAGAGAAAAAGGGAAAAAAAAATAAGGGAGTTATATAAAAAATTTAAAATTTAATCTAAATTGTGTAAAATTTAAACTTAAAAGGGGATTTTTAGAAAAGAAAAAAGCTTTTCTTTTTTTGGAATTTTTTTAATTCCCTTTTGTTTATTTTTTTGTTAAAAAATTATAATTTCATTTTCCAAGATAGGGGAAAAGTTTTATAGTTTTAAAAATATTTTCTTTTTAAAACCTTAAAAATAATAAAAAACTTTAAATTTCAGATAAGTATTTGGTTTAAAAAAAATTTGGGGTTGGGGAAAAATTCCCTTTCATAAAAAAAATTTAAATTTAAGAGAAAATTTTCTAACTTTTAGAAAAAAAGGAATTAATTTAAAAAAAAGGCTAAATGTGATTTTTAAAAAAGGGGAAACTTTTTTTAAAGAATCGGGGCCCCCAAAAAAATTGGAAAAAAGGTGAAAAGGGCGAAAAAAGGGGATGCCCCTACCTGCCCAAAAATTAAATAATTTTCCGGGGGAGCGAAAAGCCTTTTTAGGAAGAAATTTGAATTTTTAAAAATGGAAGTCTTTGTTTAAGGAAGGGGTTTGGGAAAAATTTGGGAAACCCCCTTAAAAATTAACAGAAAAATTTTTACCAAAAATTTTAATAAAATTTAAAACCAAAATTGGGGTCGGGGGTTTTTGGGCTGGCAAGAAAAGGTTTCTTTTTTGGGGGAAAAATTTCTGTTTTAAAAATGAGGGGGGGAATTCCAACCCCCTTTAAATTTTTAGGAACGAAAGGGTTCTAAAATACGAATTTAACCTTTTTTTTAAAAACCGCAATTTTAAAAATTTTTTGATCCTTTTTAATGAAGGAAATTTTTTTAATTGGGGAAAAGGGGTTTTCTTGGTAAAGAATTTTTGGGGGTTTTTTTATTATTTTGAACAACAAATTTTTTAATTTTTAAAAACTTTATTTTTTTGATCCCATATTCTTAAAACCCAGATTTAAAAAATAAATTGTTCAAAATAAAAAAAAAATCAATAAAACCTAAAAATTTTAAGGTTTTACTACCAAAAAAACGGAAAAATATTTAAAAGTCCCAAATTAATTTTTTAAAAAAAAAATTTTAAGGATTTTAATTTTAAAATCGAAAGCAAAAGTCAAGGAGTTTTTTTAATTTAAACACTTTGGAAAACCTTTTTCTTTAATCAAATTAAATACTGCCAAACCAGAAATTAAAAAAATTTAAAACCCAAAATTTTTGGCTTTTTTTCTGTAAACAAACAGAAAAAATTTTAAGAAGGTTAAACAAAGAGGGGGGGGCCCCCCCCGTTTTTGGAATTATTACCCTTTTGGGGGTTGAAAAAAAAAAATTTTTTAAATTAAAAGAAAGGATATGGTTGTTAAAACTTTGATAAAAGGGCTATTAAATTTTTCAATAGGAAGGACCCCAAATTTGAAGGACCCTTTTAAAACAAGGAATCCCAATTGGGCCCCCTTTTAAAAAACCTTAAAAGAATAATATCAGGGGGATAAAAAAGGGGGTTTTCAAAATTTGTTTTTTTTTTAAAAAATTAAATGTTTTTTAACTTTAAAGGTGTTTTCCCCAAAGGGATGTTTAAATAAAAACCCGCTTTCTTTGGGGAAAAAAACCAGGTCTTTCCCAATGGGTTAAAAATTAAAATTTCATTCTCCAAATTGGAGGGCTTTAAACCCTTGGGCCCATAGTTTTTGGTTTAGCCCCCCTTTAAAAGGGGGAAACAAACCCTTAATTTTGCTGGCCCTTTTTGGAAAAAAAAGTAAATGAGGTAAATTCCCTGGGTAAAATCTGGGCAAAAAATTTCTCCCTTTCCTTTGGAAAGATTTTTTAAAAGGGCCCCAAAGGTGTTGCCTTTAATAAAGGGAAAATTTTTTTTTTCCACCCCCCTTTTAAATTTTGGGTAAAATAAAAAAAAATCCCTACAAGCCCAAAAATTAAAAAACCGGGGAAGGTTTAATTCCCCCCTTTTTTGGCCTGAACAAATTTTTTAAGGAATTTTTTGGAAGGGAAGTTTTATTAATCAAATTTTGGGGTTTGCCCTTTTTCCTTGGGATTTTAAAAGGGGAAAGGGGGGTTAACCTCAAACCCAAGCTTTGGCCTGAAAAATTTCGGGAGTTTTTGGGGTTGGGCACCCATAAACGGGAATTTTTGAACCCTTTAAACCTTTTGGGGTGGGGAAATTTTTGTCCTTTTCACTTTTTTGAATTTTGTCGGGGTAAAAATTACTTTTAAAAATTTTTGGGGATTTATTTTTTCAACAGGTTTTGAGAGTGTAGAAAGGGGAGAAAATGCCTCCCTTATTTTTTAGATGAGAACCCTTAGAAAAATTGGGCAATGAAAAAAGGTCTTTAACTTTTTTAAAAACTAAGGGTTTGAAGGCAGCTCAACACTAAATTATATTTTTTATTTTGGGGTTAAATTGGAAATAAAGGGGAAAATTTTTGGGTTTTTAACTTAAAATTGAATCGGCAAAAGATTGGGATTTAGAATTTAAAGGCTTTTAGGGAATAAGAAATTAAGTTTTGGAAAAAATTAAATTTATTAAATTTACTTTCCAAGGCAAAGGTTTTCAAACAACAAAAGGGGGCAAAAATTTTAAAATATTTAAAAACGAAAAGGGGCCCCGGGCTTTACCTTTTATTTACCTTTAAGGGGGTTCAAAATTTTTTTAAAAAGTTATTGACCCCGTAAATTCTTTTGGTGGAATTAAAAGGGTAAAATTTCAGAAAAAGGAACCCCAAATTCCCGAAACCCTTAAAACCTTCCTTAGGGCAAAAATTTTTACTTTTTGGAAAATTTTCAAAATTTTTGATTTAAAAACAATTAATGTTTCCCATGTTGTTATTATCTAAACCCCAAGTTTGGGGGAAAACCCAGGTTTTAAGGGAATTATTTTTAGGCTTTGGGGGGGTTTTGTCCCCATTTTTTGGGGAGAATTTGTAGGGGAACTAAATTTTTTCCCCTTGGACAGTTAACTAAAGGTAACCCCAAATAGGTTCCCCCTTTTTTGGTCAAATTTTCTCTTAACAACCGGGGGTTTTAAATTTAACCTTTTTTCCAAGTTTAAGTTTTTGGGGGTAATAAATTAAACCCTTTAACACCCCCTTTTTAAAAACCGTTTTGATTTAATTCCCCGGCCCTTTTGGGGCTCCCCCCATCAAATTTTTAAAGGTAAGTTTCATCTTGGGGTTTCGGTTAAAAAGTTCAAAGGTCCCTTTAAGCATTACTAAAGTTTGGGATTCTTTCGGGGAAAGGACATTTTTGGCCCCAAGGTGGGGAATTTTTGGGGTTTACTGTGAATGGGGTAAGTTTTTTTCCAATTCTTTTTCAAAAATTTGGTCTGAAGGAAAAAGGGGTTCCTTTGAAAATTTTAAATTTTCCCTTTTTTAAAGGGTTTTTAAAAATTTAAAAAATTTTCCCCAATACACCACATGGGGGGCTTTTTGAAAACATTAATTTTTTTTTTATTCATTTACTAGGCCGAAGGGAGGAATTTTTAAATCAAAATTTAAATAAATTATCGGGTTTTTAAAAATTAGGGGATTCTAGACCGGGTTTTTAAGGAACAAAATTTTTTGGGAAATTTTTAAATTATTCCAGTCCCCTTTCCAAAAAAATTAAAAATTTCAATGTTTAGGGTTTAAAAGGAATTTAAATTTTTTATAAAATTTGGGTCCTCGGGGCCCAGGGCCCATAAATAATTTAAGTTTTTTTAATTATTGGGTAATTTTTTGGGTTGTAAAGAAAGGGTAAAAAGAACCCATCTCCCTTTGGGGTAAAAACCCCCCTTTTTAAAAGAATAATTTGGGGTTAAAGGGTTTGAATAATATTCCCACCTTTAAAAATTTTTAAAACTGAAGACCAAGAAAGGAAAAAAATTTTAAAAATTATTTTTAATTTATTTTGGTACTTTTTTCTGAGTTTCCCCTTTGTTTTAAAACCCAAAAATGGACTTGGTTTAAGTAAAAAATGTTTTTTTTACCAAAAATTTTTTTATCCCTTTTAATTACCCCTCACTTTCCCGATGAAACTGAGAAACTATTAATTTAACTTTGCATTTTTTAAAAAAAACCCAAAATCCCCAATTTGTTTCTAAGTCAAAATAAAAAAAATTTGTTTGTTAAAAACTTTAAGGGTGCAAAAATTACTAAATTTATTTTAAATTTTAAAATTAAGGGACCAAAGTAAAATTTTTTATGGAACAAATTTTTTTTCCAACCCTTTTTCCCATTCTAAAAAAATTGGGGTTTGGAAAATTTTAAATTTTTCCAATTTTTAAATTATTTAAAATTAAAAATAATTTTTTAACCCAGGTAAGGTTTTAGAAAAGTACAAGTTTTTTTTAAAAAATCAAACAAACTTCTTAAAAAAAATCCAACCCAAATCTACCCCTTTTAAAATCCCCTTTTTAGCCTAGTTACATAAAGCCCCCTTGGGGATTGAAAATATTCCAGTAAAATTTAACTTTTGGGGAACAAGGGGTTTAAATATAAAAGTCTATTTTTGGGACACCATTAAAAAGAAATAAAGGGAAACAAAAACCAAAAAAAAAGAAAAAGCACCATCGTTTTACTTCCCCTTTAATAATTTGGGTTAAAGGTTTTTTAATAAACCAATTTAGTTTTATAAACCCAAAAAATTTAAATCCCAAAAGGAACTTTTCCCAAATTTTTAAAAAAGTGACCCTTTATCCCCCCTTTTTTAAAACGGTGAAAATTCCATTTTTTCCCCTTTAAATTTAAAAAGAGAAAAAAAAAACTAAAAAATTAAAATTAGCATAAAAAATTCTTCCAAAAAATTTTCCTTTTAAAAAAAAATTAAAAGAAAAAACCCCAAAAGGGACAAAAATTTACCATTAAAATTTATAAATCAAAAATTTAAGGGCACCAGTAATTTGGGGGGCACACAAAATCCCCAACCAAAAAGGCAAAACCCACCCTAACCTTTTTAAGGCAATTAAAATTTTTAAATGAAATACCGGTTCTTTAAAATAAAAAAAAAATTTTAAAAATTTTCCCTTGGGTAAAAGAAAATTTACGGGGAATTTAAAAAATCAAACAAATTTTCCCAAGCCCAAGTCCGGAAAACCCAAAATTTCCCCTTTTTCCCCCTTTTTAAAAATTTCTAAGGGAAAAATTAAAAAAAATTTAACGACGTTTTTAAAAGTAATTTTTGGACCCCTTTAAAAAGGTAAATGGGTTTAAACAAAAAAAAGAAAAGAATTTTTCACGTGACTTCTTTGGGGTTTAAGAAAAATGGTTGTTTTTTTTTAAAAAGCTCAACCCGCCTCTTTTAAAAAAGGGGGTTAAATTTTAACGGTACTTGTTTCTTTAAAAGGGGTAAAAAAGAAAAAAAGAACATCAAAAAAAGTTAATACCCATTTTTTTAAAACCCTTTTAAAAATTTTTTCTTCCTTTTGGGGCTTTAAACCGACCCCAAAGGAAAACATTTTTTACCCATTTGGGGAAAGAGATTCCCTTTAAGGGGACGAAATCTCCCCCAATTTTTTTGGGATCCTCACCAACAAAAAAATCCAGGGTTTAATTTTTTTTGGAAGGTTGTTAAAATAAAAAATTTTGGGAAAATTTTTGGGCCTTTTTTAAAAAGGGTGCAAGAGAATTTTTTGGTTCCCCCATTAAAAGGGTTTTTTCATTTTGCTTAATTTTTGGGATAGCCCGGTCAAAAAGGAGCCAAATTTTTTGACGTTTCCTTTTTCGGGGGGAAAGTTGTAAATTAAAGTTTGGATTTTAATTTTTTGGTTTTTCCAAAACCCTTCAAAATTTTGGGCCTTTCTTTAAATTAAGCAAATTTAATCGGTTTGGCTGAAATGGTTTTTGTTTTGGAGTTCACCCTTTTAATTTTTTTCCACTTTTTTTGCAGGGAGCGAAGAAACACAAATATTGAAAAGGAATTTTAAATTAAGTTAATAATTAATTGCTTTTTTTGGTTCCCAAACCCCGGAAAAAGGTGAATTTTTATCAAAAGTAATTAAACTCCATTTGTTTTAGATTTAAAAAGTAAACCCGAATTTAGGGTTGGAAAGTTTTAAAGGGTAATTCAAAAGGGCCCCCTTTGGGAACCCCTTTTTATTCCCCTTTTAAAAATTTTTTCATTTTCAAAACCCCTTCTCTAATAATTTGCAACGAGAAGTGACTTCAATGCTTATATTATTAAGAGAGAGGATTTTTAATTTTGTAATTTTCTTTTCTTTTCATGAGAAAGTGATTTGGGGGAAAATAAGTAGTTTGATTTTTAGGTGTTTGAGCAAGAACTGAGTTACAAAGTCATGTGTTTGTGGCTATTAAAGCTTTCTAAGTATTTTTTTTAGATATGCCAGATTGTCTGATATGCACATGAGTGTAGAATCATCTGTGTCTTGTATTAGACAGGCCTGTTATGTGGATGTGTGGAGAGTGTTGGTGACAATGTTAAAGAGGAGGGTCCTAAGTAGAGAGCCTTGTAGTGCACTGGTGGTGACTAGGAAGAATGGAGAGAGGATGTAGCGCCATTTTACTGACTGATACTTATTAAACAAGTAGCTTTTGAACCATAGAAGGGTGGGCCAAGATAGACCTAGTGATGACATTTAAAGTAGAAGTTTGCTGTAAGAAACTGTGTCAGAGCCTTTAGACAAGACTAGAAATAAGGAAGAGACTAGTTTGCCATTATCTTTAGCTTTATTGACAGTATCTATAAAAATTAGAAATGCAATGTCAGTACTATGGGAAAGATGGAAACTGCGTTGTATGGGGGATATGAGATCTTCCTGTAGGAGATAGTTTAGCAATTGGTTTTGAATAAAATTTTCAAGTATGTTAGAGAAGGGGAATTATATTGCTATATGTATCTAAAGTTAGTGATGTCTGTTGGAATTCTTCCTTTGTGTAGAGGGATAGTGTGACTTTTTCCAGAGAGAAGGAATGTGGGATTCCTGAACTGACTGATTTATAAGGATTGAGACAGGATAAACAATGCTATTGGCTGCTATTTTAGGGTAGTCACTTGGAAGTTCATCAGCTGAAGTAGAGCGTGGATTGAGTTTGTTTAGGAGTAGCTTTCTATAGGATGTGGGCACAGGTTTGAAGTGGAAAGTGAAAGTGGTGACGTGGCTGTTCAGATGGGTTGGGATTCGATTTTGGGAAATCCTTGGTTAGGAACACTGTATACAGTAACTATGAAATAGGGGTTGGATTTTATTGCAGTTTTGAGTGGTGAGTTATTGGGAGAGGGGTTAGAGTTGAATTTTTGACAAGGATTTAAGATTTCTTTAATGGCTGACCAGAATTTTCCTGGGTTGTGTTCACTATTGTTCTGAAAGTTGTAATGGTATACTCTATAACTTAATTTATTTGTTTTTTTATCTTCATTTATTTGTTTTTAAGTATGGTTGTGGAGCATTCTGAAACGTTCAAGATATTGTGGTGTTTTATATTTTTTTCCATCCTTTCCATGCTTTTTCTATATCTTGTATTAACATTTTAGTCTCTTAGATATCCAAATTGCATTATTTGTTTATAGTCTCTTCCTTCCAGGGGATGAAAGGCTATTTAGGAGATTTAGGGAAGTTGTACTGAATTAATTTACAGCATAATCTACAGAGAGGATTTTTAGGATGCTTTTGTTATTAGATGATAGGGTAGTAATGAATATTTCTGAGTTCCCACCCTCAGGTCAATTATTACAGAGAGCAATCAGTCTATAACTGATGCAGGGCAATTAACAAGGAGGCACAGACTATTAAAACAAGTTGTATTTCATTTACTGAATGCAAATACAGGGAGACTAGGTAACTGGCATATGCAGTGTAATCTACTGGTGAAGAGAAAGGGCAGTGGCCAACTTACTAAGTGGTCCTTAGAGTGCAAGGATACTTGCTTTGGGGAGAATATCACAGCCACTTTCCAACACAGGGCAGGCACATATCTGACTAGTTACAGTTAATACATGGCAAGACACTTCATGTTGTATTTCCTTACATTGCGCAGTGCCAATATTCTCAGTGAAAATTTTCAAGAGTTAGGCCTTCTGGCAGAGGTCCTGCAATATCGGAGTACTGGATGGATGAAGTGACCATAGGCTCTGAAAGGAAAGAAAAAAAGAAACTCAACTAAACTATAATATTACATGGAGGCAATAAAGTTAATACTTGTTCCTAAAAATGAATATAGACACAGAGACCACAACAGGAATGTTTTGAGCAGTTCTGGAAATCCTGTATCTACAAGGAGATGTAAAAAAAGGATAAAAATATAGTAAATATAACAGTGCTGATTTTGAGCCATAAATCTTACTTAAATAACCTAATAACCTAACTACTTACCATACACTAAAAAGTTCTTATTGAAGCAATTGACAATGTATGTTATGTACCTCACAAATAGAAATGTTTCTGCTGTCTACTGATGAATATGGTCCTACATCTGCAACCTTGTACAACATCTGTAATCTATGTTTAACCTGTATGTTTTTTCTACAGCTGATTTACCACTTTTGTCTTAATCTAGTATTATGTACTAAGCTGTAACTACAGCTATAATTTGTAAATGATATAGTTCTCAAAGTGTACAATTGTCTGTAACATTTGAATGTGGAGCTTTTCTCCCCAGGCCGCTGCTGAAAATGGACATGCGTCCAGTCGGACTCTCCCGGTCAACAAATGTAAATAAATAAAATAATAAACTTAAAGAGCTGCTACACCCCAGGAACAACATTGACATTCCCCACAGTGTAGTTTCCAAACAACAGACAGATCCCTATGTTCTATATAGTAACAAAGCATGATTTAGCAGTTTCTTCCCCTTTGTGCTCTTTCTATTATAATTGCCTTCTTCAGTGCAGGAATTTGTCTTCTTTGCTCTTACATCATTTCATCTGTCACATTTCAAAGTTTCTTGCCAAGGAAAACATGCATAACAAGGTACACACATATCCACTAGAGTCATAAATGTGTGCATTGTCACTTACAGTTACATTCTCTCTCTCCTTTTGGTCCTTTTGTAAACTGACGGTGAAGAAACCTGATAACCACTGATAACAACATCACTAATTAGCTGAGTTTTGTAAGCCAAGAAATATAGTACTCTAGGTGACCCAGAGAAGAAAGGTTGAAGAAAGACAAAACCTGCAACTTACAAAAACAAGTTTATAAACAGGCTGTACTATATTTCTTTACTCAACTGGAAGAACCTTTTACAGATTGTGTAACACATATGTAAGAAGCAAATTTGTAATAGTCACTGTGAAACAGTCACTGATACTTTTACTGAGGATTCTCAGACTTAACAGCATTTTTATTGCTTCCTTCCTAGTAAGACTGGGGCAAATTAATCTCTTCATAAGTGTCCTCACAATGTGTTATGGAAAAAAGTAGCTCTCATAGAAAACAAGATCATTTCATGATTTCTGTCCCATGATGGTATTCAGGATTAGAAAAATAAAGTTTAAGTTAGCAATAAGTAGTTATTGTGTTGCTAGACGTTTTGGATGACATAAAACTTTATTACAAAATTGTATATATATATATATATATATATATATATATATATATATATATATATATATATATATATATATATATATATATATATATATATATATATATATATATATATTCTCTTTCGGCTTTTCCCAATTAGGTGTTGCCACAGTGGAACTCCGGTCCGTTAATGATTGTCAGTGGATTTTTATGATGCTGAGTTGCCAGCCCGACACCCAACCTTCAAAGAAGGCACGCCCATTCACACACGCACCTACCTGCATGTTTTTATATGTCACTTGACCATGGGGAGGACATGCAGACTCCGCACAGAAGGCGCTCCAGTCGAGAATCAAACGGGAGAACCTTTTGCTATGAGGCGACAACGCTAACCGCTGCACCGCCATGGCCTATTTATATATTTATATATATATATATATATATATATATATATATATATATAGTTTCTACCCTTAGTAGTCCTGTAAAGGAAAAATTAACTTAAAACTAAACATAATGAATAGCTGAGACAGAGCATGACAGGAAAATTCAACTATCATCCTTAGACATTCTCAGACAAGCCGAGAGACATAATCCCTCCAACACTTCCAAGGTCTGCCCCAAATCCTCCTTGTTACAGGCCATGTCTCGTACTGGAGGACAACTAGGGACCATACTCATAAATTGCTCACGTTATCTTAACTAATAACCTGGAGTAGCAGTGGTTGTACTCCAAAGATCTCCCTTGCAGAGCTACGTACTCTGTTATAGGGAGTAAGTCCACCTGTGAAGAAAAATAATCTAGAACTTACCTTAACAATCATATCTTTGTTTCTGATTTATTGAACTTTACTGTTAAAAAGAGGTGCAACTGCAAGGGAAAGTGAAGAAATTGCAGCTTTTGTCTGACTTTTAGAACTTGTACGGTCAGAGCAACAACATTTCTGTACTTACTTTAGTATTTAGTTGTATGTCCCTGGGCCTCCACTTGAAAAGGACATGTGTCCGGTTGGAATTTCCTGGTAAACAAATGTAAATAAATAAATATTGTTTGTGTCATTTTTCTCACAGAAGTTGATTTAAGTTCTCTTTGAATTCTGTGGTAACTGATTTTGATTAGTCTTTTCTTTTATAATTTTTTTTACTCATCTGAAGCTGAATATGGATTCCTTAAATGAGTATGCCATTAATGAATTGCTAAAGCACAGATATCTTGTGCAGTGTAATAAATGCTGTGCACACATAAAGGTAACAACAGATAACACTGGTGGTTTCTATTACTCATGTCAAATGTTGAAGGATTTGCTTACCATTATTAGTAGTAAATCTAGACTTACTGATGATGATTGCCCCTGCCCTTGCCCCAATTGGCACGGCTTGAAGAACTGTTGTTACATATACTAATGACTGGAATGGTGAGATAAGTAATGTTAGACAAAGAGCAGATAGAACACATTTAGGAAAGGATGTGACTATTGTCTGTAAAGATCACTCAACCCCTATGAAACAAGATGATGCCCATGACAGCTTTGGAATTCTAGATACAAGTATTTAGCAATCTGAGGATTCAGAGTATTTAGAAGGAAATAAAAATAAAGAAAGGAAGAAGTTCACAGCAAATAACAAGGGAAAAAAGAAACTGATAAAGATCTGTAAAGTACAGAGAATGCATACTATAAAGGACACTACTTTGTTATGTAACACACAGATTACAGGGAATGATAATATTTTCTATCTAAAAACTTTCAGTTTACAGAAAAAGGCAGCATGTTTTAAAAGAGAAGGTAGAAAAAAGAAATGGGCAGGTGAAAAGGAATAAATCAAAACTGAACATGGAAGGATTGAAGAACATTACTGTAAGAAACAGTTGAGAAAGACAAAGGTTGACTACATGGCTCAAACTCTGGCTGTATGAAGCCAGCTGGATGAGAATTGTAAGGTTGCAAATGTAACACTCTGAAAACAGTGGGATTAGTGAGACTAATGTTGATGAAGATCATTCCTTGTAACAACCTGATAGAGCAGATATGACTGAACTAGACGTTGAAGATCCTTCAGATCTGGTCAAAATAGATATTCTTGTAATTGGAGATTCAATTATTAGAGGAACTGATAGTTATGCTTGCAAAGAAGATAATGAACATCAAATAGTGCAATGCTTGCCAGGAACGAAATTAGAGGATGTAAGACAAGTATTAGAATGCCTTAATGTAAGGTAGTACGGATCTGTTTTTATTCATGTCAGTACAAATGATCTCCACAAGGACTCTCTGACTGTTAGTAGAAAAAATTACAGCCCTCTTAGATAGTATAGCTTATATTGGTGTCAGGACGTATTTTTCAAAAATCATATTTATAAAGGAGAGTCAAGTCACCATGACTGAAAAGATTTTTAGGGTAAATGCCTACATGAAAAAATGCCCTCTTTTAAAAACTGGAAATATGTAGAACAATCAATCCTAATTTTGGACACACATGAATTCAGACAGGATAGTGTGCATTTGTCAAGATCAAGGAAGAGAATTTTTGCAGCAGATATTTTGCAATATTTGACAAACACAAGGTAGGATTTTTGTCATGTCAGAAATTTAACAGTTCACAGATAGCAACACATTTGATGCATCTCTGATGGCTGTTAATGCTAGGAGCATTAATACTAAAGTTTTTGTTTTTGGACAATTTGATATATCCCCACAAGATTGAATTTGTTGTTTGGGAAACGTGGTTAAAGAACAATGACTGGAAACCAGTTCTGTCTGGGTATAGATGTTTTTACTTGTGTTAAGATAGGGATTAAAGATAGTTATGAGACCTATGATTATTACATGTTTGGTGGTAACACCAGTACTATAGATTGCATAATTGTGATAATAAAGACAACTCTGGAACAAATAATTGTAAATATTGGAAGAGCGTTGCACCACAGGTATTAGTATTTCATCTGAGTATTCAAAACTTGCTAAACAACCAAAATGGCGGAAAGACAGCTTCAAAACAACAGCTTCAATAACAGGCTTTTACCATGTTGAATCCACAGTATATGAAATATAGAGCTTTGCTGTTGTAAAAGTCAAGTGGCATTGTAATTCCACAGCTTTAAAACATGTGGATGTCATAAAAACAGAAAAAACAAACATAAAAGTGAAGAACCCTTTTGATGTAAACAATGGACAAGCGCTTTCAGCTTTTTCAAGCCTTCGCTTGTCCATTGTTTACATCAGAAGGGGTCTTCACTTTTATGTTCATTTTTTCTGTTTTTATAACATCCACATGTTTTAAAGCTGTGGAATTACAACGCCACTTGACTTTTACAACAGCAAAGCTCTATATTTCATATATTGTGGATTCAACATGGTAAAAGCCTGTTACTGAAGCTGTTGTTTTGAAACTGTCTTTCCGCCATTTTGGTTGTTTAGCAAGTTTTGAATACTCAGATAAAATACTAATACCTGTGGTGCAATGCTCTTCCAATATTTACATTATTTTTTGTTCTGCTGAGCATTCTTTAGTGGAATTCACTTATTTTTCTGAACAAATAATTGTTGGAGTATATAGACCACCAAAGTCAAGTGCTGATGACCTAGAGGAATTCATACATGTCTTGCAAGAAACACAGGAGGGAAAAATAATAGTGACTGGGGACTTAAATTTACCAGAAACAGACTGGAATAATATTGATTCAACAACAATAGTAAGAAAATTATTCACAAAGGTTACAGGAGCAACAACTGCTTTACATTGTAAAAAAGACTACCAGGGAATGGAACATACTAGTCATTGCATTCCTAAATAAATTACTGTTACTTCATGTCAAGTTTTAACACTGTTGATATACAGTGATTGTGGGGTTATAAAGGTTAATTTGTTGTTAGATGATTCTGCCAAACTGAAATCTAAACCAATGCACTGAAAATGAATTACATATTATATGGCAGCACAGCAGTCACTATGTAAAACTAATTGGAGTGATGCATTTAGTGGAAAAACTGCAGAAGGAATATGGAATGTTTTGAAAGATAAATTGTTTGAGTGCAAACAATCAGAAAATATTTAAACTCAGGATCTAGGCATACAACATCAGTGGGATATAGTTCCATAAAAACAAGATAAATGATTAAGGTGAGAGACAAAAAATATAAGAAATGGAAAACAGGTTAAACTATAACTGAAAACTGAAATAAACAAGCTGGACAAACAAATTAAGCATACTGTGAGACAAGATCAAGACAATATTTGAAGAAAAGCTATATGAAGATATTGAGCATAAGAGGGAACCATTTTATAGATACATAATATGTGGAAGGGGCAAAGACATACAAATTGATAAAATGTGTGTAGATTCTACAACTTATTCTCAGACACAGCAGATATTTACAAAAACATATACAAAACTGTTTGGCTCCAGAAAGAGGGTGATAGGTTGTTCTAATGACATCCTGGTAACCTCAGATAATGGCTTCAAATTAGATTATGTTGAAAAAGGACTATGCAAACTGGATCCAAACAAAGCAAAGGGAGATGATGGAATTAGTAATAATGACCTGATAACACTTCAGCGAGAACTTGTAGTACCATTTTATTTATTATTTACTATGTCATATAAATATGGGGAGATTCCTCAAAACTGGAGTCATATGCTCCTTAAACCTGTCTTTAAGGGAAGGGATAGTAGAACAAGCCCAGAGTCAGAGACCCTTAAGTCTAATTTCATGTTGTTAAAAATAATAGAGAAGGTAATATTGGATAAGTTATTGTCAGAGCTAGAAAAGTTTGGACTTGAAACCATATAGCAACATGCATATGTTTAAAATAGATCTATTACCACCTGTAATATGATGTTTTATTAGCAATATAACAACAACGAGTGAAAATTGCGCTTTTATGTAATTTATATAGATTTAACTTCAGCATTTGACAGGGGCATACACAAAACACTGATCAATAAATTAGAACAGCTAGATATTGATTTATTCTTGATAAGATGGTTAGCTGCATGGCTTACAATTAGGACATGGCAAGTATCATATATCAGTTGGACAGGTGAAATTCTTGGTTACAGTCAGGGTGTCCCACAGGGCTCTGTCCTAGGAGGCCCTTACTTGTTTGGATTGTATCTTTCAGAGCTAACTTTTTCATGCGAGGTGTTCTACAGTACATGTGTTACAGATAAGGCATGTCTGCAAAATAACTTGACTGCATTGACCATTTGGGCACAGGAGAATAATATGCTGATAAATACATCAAAAGCATATGAAATTTTGGAGACATAAACTGAAAGGTGAATACTTAATACAGCATACGGTGATTGAAACAGTAGATTCATTTAAGGACTTGGGTATATGGGTAGAGCCAGCTTTGAGGTTTTTCTATTCATATCAACCAATTGGTTAATGATAGTTACAGAGCTAAAGGTTGCATAAGAATATTTATAAAGTCTCTGAAATCAGAAATGATGAAGATATTGTTTGTTAGTTATAATAGACCCAAACTTAAGTATTGAATAACAATATGGAAACCTTATAAGAAAAGAATGAGTAAACTGAAAAGAGTACAATGGAAATTTACCAAGGGCATCCATGGATGTGAAATTTTAAATTATTATGAAATGCTAACATATCTGAACTGGTACAGTGTCTTATATCGATTTTTGAGATAAGAGTTTATTCAGATATATAGAGCATTTAGAGACAACTACGTCTGGGAATGTGTGGGGTTATCAAAAGGTAGTAGCAAATCATCAGACAACCTGTGTAGAAGATTATTTAACAATGAAAAGTGTATAGTTGGTTCTCTGAGAGAGTAGCTGATGCATGAAAATATATTATCAAATTACATTAAAGCAAGCACTAGTTTAGACAATTTAAGAACAGCCAGGTCACTTATTATGGGAACATTTGTTTTGGTACATTGGCAGGCTAGAAGGACATTATTGAAATATTTCTATGTGTGCATGTATGTATGTATGTGTGTATGTATCTACCTATAGGCTGTTGATTAGTTCTAAGTGAGATAATGATTACTTCTACGTTAATATCACTGAGTCCATATATAAGGGCTATATTGTAGAAAAGAGCATTTAGGTTCTGTCTCTGTCCATAAGTAGTATAGGGGTAGGCCTGGGGTACGTTTTCTCATTCCTATTCATACATTTAAGTTATGCTTCAATAGGGACAGGGATGAACTTTACTTTAAATGGATGTAAAGTGCAAATATGTATTGTTTGTTCCAGGGTAGTGTTTGTTACAGAGATGCACCTGTTTCCTCAAACCATTCTAATTTGCAGAAGAAGTTTAGGCCTCTGGAACAAGTATTTCTGATATCACTGGACTTGTGGATGTGCAGTAGATCAATCAGAATTGGGTTAGAGAATGCCTTATAAGACAGGCACAGGTCCCCTTTCAGCAGTCTCTCATAAACCAAATACAGTGACAGTACTTTCTAGTGGTCTGTGCAGGGCATATGTTTTAGGGGGTTCCTATTACGAGACCAAAGATTCCTTTAGCCAAATATGAAGACATCGACCCGTATTGCGTAAAGTACATAAACTGCGGATGTTGAAAACCGCGAATTTCGAAATGTCGATTTGTTTTGGTTGGCCCTTCTGCGGTGTAGCTCCGTAAGGTAAGTGTGCGATAGATAGGAATTTAGTGTTAGGATTTGGGTTAAGGTGAGTGCATAGATAGGTAATGTATGTAAGAGTTAGTGCAGTGTTAGAGGTAGGTGTTTTTTAAATGTATGTTATGTGTTTCATTTATTTTGTTTGGATGTATGTGTTTAGGGGAAGTGTGCAGTAGTTACGGACCATAGGGTTAGGGAGGGGATAAGGATAGTGCATAGTTAGTTGTGTATGTGGGGTTTAGCATAGTGTTGGAGGTAGTGTTTTTTTTAAATGTATGCATGTGTTTTATTTATTTTGTTTGGGTGTATGTGTGTAGGGGAAGTGTGTGGTAGTTACGGACCTTAGGGTTAGGGAGGGGTTAAGGAGAGTGCATAGACTGTTGTGTTTGTGGGGTTTAGTGTAGTGTTGGAGTTAGGATTTTGGTGCTTTAGTTTAGGTTAGAAGTAGGGTTTGGTTAGTGTATGTATGTGGTTTATTTATTTTGTTTGGGTAGGTAGTATGTAGCGGATGGTGGGGTAGGCCAACTATGACAGTTCAATATTTTTCTGTGTTCAGGAGTTTCGCGGTTCGAGGTATAGGTGTCAATGTTTTGGTATTCGTGCATAGGGTTTTTCGCTTTGGTAATATAGACCCATTTTAGGCCCTGTATACCTTTTGTAAGGATCATCTGTGGGCATTTGAGTTGTTGCATATGCCTGGCCAGATAAATTTCAAATTATGATGAAGCTTATCAGTTAACTCTGGTTTTATTGCTTTTTTCCCCTTCTTCTTCTTCTATGATGGTGTTTTGTTAACACTTGGTATTAATATATGCATCTTGGATTCTTTTATTGTTACCAGTGCCTTCTTGATGCATTGCAAATCCAAAGCAAACTGCTCAAGTTTTGGGTTCATAGGTTCATAGGTAGGTACTAGGCTATCAGCCCAAGGGCCTACGTAAGCCTAGCCAACAAGATTCCCTGGCTTACGCCACCCAAGAAACTTAATTTCCTGTGCCACTGTCGAGCAGAGACACAGAAGTGATCCCGGGGTGTATTTCCTATTTCCCATCCACTCATCAAGATTTTTCTTGAATAGTGCTAATGAAGAACTTTGCTTGACATAGATGGGTAGCCTGTTCCAGAGTATGGGAAGTTTCCGGGAAAGGAATCTATCCCTCCAGCATGTCCTGTTTATTGTGGTGACAAGGTTTAGGTCCCTAGAGCATTTAGCTCAGAGGGATTGGGATTTCTTTAGGTGTAGCATGTCCAACAGCTCTGGGTTTGACATAGCTTTATATGTTAGGCAGAGATCACCTCAGAGTAGGCAATATGCTACAGAGTAAAGCTGGAGTTTTTTGAGGTGGTCAGTGTAGGACATTTGTTTGAGGCCAGTAATACTCTTTGTGAGGTACTTCTGTGGCCTTTCCAGCTGCTGCAGATGTCTTGTGAGGTACATTCCAAAAGGGATGTTGTACTCTATAATGGGTCTAATGAGTGTCGAGTAGAGGGGAACAATTACCTCTTTTTTCCTGGATGAGAACCCTTTTATGATGAGGTGTGCCACGTAGAAGGACTTCCTGACTACTGTGGCAATGTGACTATCAAAGGAGAGACTACTGTCTCTGGCATGCACATTTTGTCCTTTGATTTGACCTTCTCAGATAAAACCATGCATTTTTTGGATGTGAATATTATCTATAATAATGGTTCTTTCCTTGTAAGTATCTACAGAAAAAATGTGCACGCAACTAGGTAAGTACATGCAAGAAGTATGCATCCTAAATATATCTATAATAGTGTTGTAAAATAGGTTAAACACTACTACTGAGGTTTTTGAGAAAGAACTGAATGCTATGACTACAGACTTTAAGATTAGAGGCTATAGCCCTGAATTAATAGAAAGCAATATTTTAGTCGTAAAAACTGAAAGAGAGAGAAGTGCTAAGTCCTATTTACATAGAAGTGATTTAGAGGGCAACATTGCTAGCAAAGAAAGTAACTGGTCTGTTAGATATGCTACCAAGTATAACAGACAGACATCACAGATAAAAACCATTATACATAAGAATTGGGCTATACTTAAGTCTGATACTGATATAAGTAAAATCATTTGGGATTGTCCACTCTTCACATTTAAAAGAGATAGGAATGTAAAGCAATATTTAAGTTATAAAGACTTATGTTCAAAAATGAATAATAATAAGAAAAAAGGTGTGAAAGCTACTTGTACCATGTTATATTAACTTATCTAGTGAATTTATACACCCTCTTACATGTAAGACATTTATATTCTATACTTATGTGACTTGTTTTATGCAGGATGTGGTTTATTTCACCAATTGTGTATCCTGTGACTCGTTTTACATTGGAAAGACAAATCAAAAATTAAAAGACAGGATTGCATCACGCATGTTAGATATTCATAGAAACATTTATACGAATGCTTTAGCTAAACATGTAATGAATAATGGTAGGCACCATATATTTAAATTTCGAGTATTGGAACATATTGTACTAGGAAAAATAGGTGGTGATCTGAACAATATGACTGAAATTGAGGAATATAAGTGGATTAATTACTTTAGAGCTGATAACCCACCAGGTTTAAACAGCATGAATAGTATCATACTTTTACTAAAAGACAAGCAGTCTTATGTAGTATAGTAGTTTTAGCTTTCAGTCTTCATTATTTCCTATTCTTATTATTTTATGTTTTTAAATTGTGGTATTAGCTGCTCTTTAATTACATATATGCTGATTTTTACATATATACTGTTTTTTTAATATATACGCTGATTTTTATATATATATATATATATATATATATATATATATATATATGTGTGCTGAATTTTGTATCTATGCTTTTGTATATATATATATATATATATATATATATATATATATATATATATATATATGCTGATTTATTATGAAATATTGTAATTATTTTTGTAATTTATTGCTTGCAACTACTCCCTTTCCCCTTCCCCCTTCCCTAATTTTTGATTTTATAACATGTGATTGATTCTGTTGTCTTTATTGCCTGATTTTTGATATTTATAATGAGCTACAGCTTGGCTGTTTTTAATTAACACTGAAGAAGAGTCGGTTGATTTGAAAGCTTTGTTCTGTTCTAATAAAATAGATGTTTGGACCTTTGTTTTTTTCTTTCATTGAATTTCAATGTTACTTTTGGTCCATTTGACTGCCAGGCAGTTTTTAGCTTTCTATTAAGGCATATAAGAAAGCATACTAATTATTAATAAACAATTATCTGTGATGATAGTAAAATGCAGTTAGAATAAAGTGCACCATTTATATGATTACAGGTCTAAATGAATATCAAAAACCACTGGGACGTTTAGACTTAAGTATAAAATGAAGACAACTTCCTATAAATCAACAACCATTTCAGTCACAGACAGGGCCGGCCTTAGGCATAGGCGAACTAGGCGACCGCCTAGGGCGCCGTACAGGCCGGCTTCAAAAGGGCGCAATTCTGCTGAAACGCTATAAGCTGAAAAAAACAAGTACATTTTTTTTTTTGTCAGTCGCCGCCCATGCAAGCTTGAAATGCGCCCTCCCCCACTTCAACGTAAGCACGAACTTTTCATTTCCAAATTCCAGTAGCGGAGACAGCCCCTGGCCCCACCCTATAGCGATGTGAGTGGCCGCATTATTCAAATCGGCCTATCAGTGATGATTTCGCACCACTGACATCACGGCCACTAAGCCAATGATTGAGCATTGAGCATATAAAAAGAGGTACCTTCGCCTTGTTCCTTCCTTCTTTGAGAATCGGTTGCACCTATTGGCTAGGCGAATTTGCAGTTCTTGGAATTTGGACGTGAGAGTTAGCGTCGTTCTTCCACGTGGCGTACTGTACTCTACAACCTGAAAACGGACTGGAGTGTATGTTTAAAACTTTTTGGCGGTTTTTCTTTGCAACTTAAGGTAAGTGTTTTTAAATTTGTTGAGGGTTTATATTATACCATCTGAGTAAGTTTAATATTCATCATTCATCATTATCGTGTCAACAAATAACCCTATTGAAATACATACATTTTAATCTGAAAGCTTCATTCACTACAGTTCCCGGAATGCACTTCTCTGTTTTGCTTTATTGATACTGTTAAGCAGCATGACACGAAGAAAGTATCCCCTGACATTTGGTTGTACTGCTTAAGTCTGCACTATGATGAATCACGAAGAAAGGTGCGAAAATGTATTCTTTTTACCATACTATATTGGGCCTTAAATCAGCAGTGTATACAGGTTTACCTTACAGGAAATCAAAATATAAAACTTACATTTTACTGTATATTGAAGTAAAACAACCCGTTGGTTTGTAACCATAACGTGTAATGCACAATTATCATTTTGGCTAATTTAGTTTAGGCTTGAAATACGTATAGTGTAGGAGAATGAGCATTTGCCTTCGTGTTCTACATCGGCATTTTTGTTTATATTTTTAAGGCACGTTGGTCCGTAACCTATTGAAGCGGTAGTCCTATTTGAATCTTGAGCTGCTTTACTTTAGTCAGTAGTGACAGACAGTGACAAGGTACCACCGTTTGGAAGCATTTAGTCCCCCACGAGCACCCAGTATTGTAAAATCAGGCAGCGGTCGCTTAAAAGGCTGACGTATTAAGCTTAATTAGATAAGAAACCAAACTGAGGCAGCAGTTATATTTGCTTCTCCAGTTGAGCAGTTTACACTATCGCACTGTATTGCCATAAGGAAGCTTGCAGTCGCAGCTGACGTTTGTTTGCTGGAAAAGGCTTTGTTACTGCCAAAAGGTCGCAACGTTATTTTTTTTTTTTATGTATATCCCTCTTTACTAGCATTTGCGATAAAGCAGTCTCTGCTCCTGTTTGTTTGGCGAGAATTAAGCTAGATATAGCATTTTCAACTTCAGGGCTTACAGTATTTGTTAACCATTTTGCCAGACAATAACTCCCAGCGTAATTTGATACCGCTATCTGATTTACTGTAATATATCCCATTTAAGTAGCGTTTGAAAGCATGTAGGCAGGGGCTCCGCTTGTCAACATAGTTTTGTGTTTGCCAATACAGCTAAACGCTAGAATACTGCTATATGATTTGGAATAAAGCCCTAGTTTACTGTCGTTGTTGAAGCTTGCGGCAGTCACAGCTTCTGTTTCCTCTTGGGTAGCTTCTGATTGCCAGCAAGTCTCAACACTATAGCGCCATTACTGATTTACTGTATTAAATCCCTCTGTAGTGGAGCTTGCAAGCTTGCACTCACAGCTCCCATTTGTTGGGCTAGATTCGAATTGCCCTTGTGGTTATAGCGTGTTCTTTGCAATATTTTCCTGTATTTTACTCTGTGAACTAATGTAATTCAAACAGCTTTCTACTTTTTTACCACTCTGGACTTGCAGTCTGATACCAGATGTGGCGTTACTACTGCAGTTTGTTTTATTTTGTCTGCCAATTGCATTTTAATGATTATTTATGTAATATTTTAAGTACAACATTGATTTGTTTTACCTCCAGTGTCTTCCCCTTTCACTCACCTCCCTCCTAACCCATGCACCACCTACTCACACACAATTCAAGGCAACTGCAGCACATTTAAGTAACTAACCTATCTGCTGTGTATTTTTTTGGTCTTCAGTTGCCGAAGACCTTTTTTTTTTTTTTTTGGTCTCACTGAGAGACCTTCTATTTTTTTTGTCCCTGGGTTGCTGGAAATCTGGCAACCCTGCCTGTAGTGTTCTCTGCTTTGGGGGTCGGATACCTGCCTTTACTTTCCCAGGCAGCAGCTTACACTTTCTATGCTTTCCTGCCTCAGTCAGGTCAGGCAGGTGCCGCGGGGTTTTAGATAAACTCACTAGATCTGCACGGTGCGCCCTTCTCTATTTTACGCAGTAAACTGACATCATAATTGGCTAGCAGCTCTCCTATGTCGCCATACCTCCTGCTTTTCTGAGAAAAGCTTTATTAACCAAGCGGGTCTATAGGAATGGCAGGAATTGTAGTTTGCTCAGTGTAATAAAATGAAAAGAAAACAACTCAGATACTGTAGTTCTGTTGAGGGTTTTAGGTACAATTAATAAATAGGATTTCGAAGGGCACATGATACCTTTACATTTAGAACATTTTGTGCGCCTTTAACAGCGTCTGGCGTTGCAAAATGAATGTTTTTGTTTGCATCAGACATAGTGGCAAAAAAGCAGGCGATGCATCCCCAGTCTAGTTTTCTTGGACAGCGTTGTTAATAATGCTGATCGCTTGTTATGACATTTTGTGCGCCTTTAACAGCGCCTGGCGTTGCAAAATGAATGTTTTTGTATCAGACATAGTGGCAAAAAAGCAGGCAATGCATCCCCAGTCTAGTTTTCTTGGACAGCGTTGTTAATAATGCTGATCGCTTGTTATGACATTCCCCATTTGTAGCTTCTCAGTTGAGAAGTAATGTGTTAACTGCTATACCGCCGTTAAATACATCTTTGTATAAAGAATCACACATCTAAGCCCCTTGGCTCAAGAATCGGGATAAAACATCAATACCATTGGAAATCAGTGACGATTTTAAATATTATTCTTCTATTCTTAGAAAGTTGCTAAAATAACTTGTTTTGCTATAACACGCATTTTCTAAAGCCCTATGAAGTCGAAAATTCAAGTATCTTTATTATTTAATGATCAATTCTCAACACCTTGCCATAAAACAGAATAGATGAAACATATGAAGCAAAGTCAGGAACATTCTGCAAAGCAGGGGCATCCAAAAGTGATATTAATGATGCCCAGCACGTGTTAAAGAGGATCTGTAAATGCACAGGGATCCTTTATTGAGGCTCTCACACACGAGAAGCTAGCTCAAGTCAGACCCTACCTCTCAGAAGTTTGAATGGGCAGCTCGATAGTCACAAGCATCTCCTAGGAGTCCTCCTGTTTGAGTGAGATTGGCGTGAATGTTGGTGCTGCAGTAGCTCTTGGCAGAGCTCTTGGCAGAGACTGAGGATACGGGAGTCAGCTAGCGGGATACAGGGCATCATTGCACAGTCCAGCTCTCTTAGGGTTACCACCTGTCCCACTTTGCGAGGGCCAATCCCTCTTTGGGCAGTTGTGTCCTGACAAAAAATGTAAATGGCAAATGTCCTGAGATTTTAGGACAAAGTATATTTCCTATATATATGTAAATAGTTGCATAAAACAGTTATTCTGTATCTAAAATACCTAAATGTTATAAGAAACAGAATAAGCAACTAAAATGCTACAAGAATAAGCTTTTATTTAGGCAAAAACATTAAGTTCTATCCTTTGTACTAACCTAAAGTGTCCCACTTTGGCCATTTGAAAAGGTGGCAACCCTAAGCTCTCTCTCTAGATGCTAGAATCAGTCTCAGTCAGTACAGCACCATTACTAGCCTTAAGTTTCTTGTGTGTGCACGCAATACTAGAGCTACTGCAGTTATTTAATTTTATGTTTTTTACGTTAGCCGCCCCAAGTTTGAGTTGTGAAAGTAACCATAGTGAACTTCTCATTAACCTGCATTGTTTTTACTGAAGCAGTGTTGCAATGGCCCTACCTAGTCAGGTGTTGATGTGTGTAGTGTTTTTTATCTGAGCCAGCTGTACTGTGAGAAATAAGTTTCTAGGTGTAATTGGGGGAATAGATTCATTGTATTGCCCTGAAATCCGCTTTCAGTGTTCTACTTCACTGTTATACTGCTACTCATAAACCATTTTATTGTATGCTACAAATCAAACAGAGCTTATTGTCCATATGCTATCTGCATAAACAATGCTCGGTGATAAATGTTATGCTCTCTAAAGTGGATGTTTAAAGGCTACACAGCTGTTTTGTTACTCCAATCTGGTTCTTGTCCCAATCTGCTGTATCTGGGGAAGTGATTTACTGTTCTTATAGCCTTACAGCCGATTGCAGAACTTGGACTATTACTGTAACATTGCTTTCTATCTGCCTCTCTACACCCTGTATACCTAAACCTCAATTGTTTTAACTTTTATCCCGGTCTCTCTCCTTTTTTTCCCCCACAGCAAGCCTACTTACAGAGGTTGTACTCATGCTGCTCACCTCCCTCATAGACACAGAAAAGCCAAACATAGCTGAAGGGCTTCAGTCCTGCACATTGCTGTGGCAATTTTAAACGTAGTACTTGTATGTGTCTCAGTTGGTAAAATAGTTAGTTTTATCCCTGCTATTGCTCTTCTGCACTCCGGTGGCAAGCAAAGGGGTACTGGGCTGTACTGTCCCTACTGCTTCTATTCAGTTCTTCCACAGACCCATATTCTTACTTGGCCTGATTCAACTACTTTTTATTTGTGCTTTGATTTTTTGTGATGTACTTGATTGTTTTACTGCAGATAAATAGTATGTTAAAGCATATTTAATAGCAGCATAAGCATTGCTAGTGCAGTTTTTTGAATGCATATTTGTGGTGGTTTTGCTTTCTGATTGTCAAAGGCTATAACTCTTGCTCAGCTTTTTACTGTTGGGCAATGCAGCTGTACACGTTTGAGTCTTTAGCATGAAATGTTGTTTAATGAGCAGTGGCAAAATAAATGTGGGTGCACTGGAAACAAAGCTTGAGTGAGCATGCGTGCACTGGAACTTAGTTTCTTAACTCTCTCAACTGTATTTGAATGCACTTTGTAAATGTGTGTGAAAGAAGCAGGGAAGCACTTTGTAACTCTGTGATTGAAAGAAGCAGGGGCCAGGGAAGCACTTTGTAATTGTGTGCTAATCTTAAAGCAGGGCCAGGAAGCACTTTGTAATTGTTAATTGGCGTGTCTCTCTATGTTTGCAGGTGTTTTGCATGTTCTTAGACTGTTCAGGTAATGTTTTGGTTTATGACCATTCATGCACAGTGCTGTGCAAGATGCAAAACCATATCAGGAGCACCCAGCCTTTATCTTGTAGTCTCTTTGACGATGGGAAATCCAAGATAATAGTATGAACTGACAAGTTTTCATCATGACAGCTTATTAATTTGTGTCATACAGATTTAGTCAATTCCAGAAGTTATGGCATCAAGTGACTAGACAACTTTAGAGGTTAGGGTAGACTCTTTTTAGAGGTTAGGCTGACTTCTGTTTATTACTAATCTTAGTTCAGAATGAGTCCTGATCGGATCAGTATGTTAAAGCATATTTAATAGCAGCATAAGCATTGCTAGTGCAGTTTTTTGAATGCATATTTGTGGCTTTGCTTTCTGATTTTGTCAAAGGCTATAACTCTTGCACCGCTTTTTACTGTTGGGCAATGCAGCTGTACACGTTTGGGTTTCTTTAGCGTGAAATGTTTAATGAGCAGTGGCAAAATAAATGCACTGGAAACAAAGCTTGAGTGAGCATGCGTGCACTGGAAGTTACTTTCTTAACTCTCTCAACTGCATTTCAATGAAAATTGTTACTTCTAGTACCACAGTTACAGTGCAGATTTTTAGTATTTATGGTTTGAGTCTTGTACTGCTGCATTTTTAGTTTGAGTTGCTAACGCTCAGAAATGAGTTAAAAGTTACTTGGCTGCTGTCAGAATACTAATTGTAAACGTAGAGTAACTGTGCAATGTTTATATACCGCAGTGCCTGGCTATTTAGCTGTCATTTTCCTTTGAAAATGTCTAGGCAGTTCATCAGTGCAGTTACCTGCAAAGGTATTTGGTGGTGCTAGGTTTTGTATCACATGCTGCTGGAAGTTCAAAATGCCTATTGATTAAAACATGTAGGAAGAAATTGAATTTACTTGGCATTCTTGCCATAGTTGAGGAATAGCAGAGTGGGAGTGATGGAGACGCTATGTACAATAGCAGTGAACTTTGTAAACATGGTGAGGGTTTATTTCTACTGCTTCAGTGTGACTTAGAAATGCATCAAAATGTGAATTTATTTACTGTTTGCAGTACACTGATCTCATTACAAAATGTACATTGAATGTAGAATGGTAATATGATTTAACATAGTAATTCAGGTGCTGGTTTATATATAAATATTTTGTAGTACAACTGAAATGAGCAAGTGTGGCTGTCTAATGGGTCCTATCTAAGGAACAGACTATTGTGCTGTGATATCTCAAGGAGATGTTGTACTGGCAGTGACAGTCAATATTATAGGAGATTCTGCAATGGACTTGTATAAGTGACTTAGGATCATGTGTGAGGTGCATCAATGGTGTCTGCTTTTTTCTTTTTTGTAACATACAGTATGTTTACACTAATGTTTCGTCCTTCATAGATCTTTGGGGAAACTGGTTACCTTGAACGTGATAGGATCCCAGTGTTGAAATATTCGGAAGCTTCAAGTGCTCCAATGAATACTGCCTCCTCTGCAATGAATACTGCCTCCTCTGCAATGAATACCGCCTCCTCTGCATCTGTGAATCGGTAAACACTTCCATGACAACTGAATAGCATTCCTGATGCCTTACATTGTAGGCACGATCTGTGTGGACAGTAAATTAGATGAAAAATGAGCCACATCACTTTATGAACCAGTACACTAATAGCATTTGGAATGTTTACAAGTAAATGGATAGGATGAGACAGGGGGTTAAATGTGCTCAATGTATGCAAGCTCTAGTTCCAGATTGATTCTTGATTTGAATTGGCTGTCTAGTGGCAGCACTTGATAAGCCTGTACACTGTTCTGCTGTTTTCTAATTTTGTGTAGTATAAACTTGGCTCTAATACACGTACTTTGTTATACAACCATTTGTAGTTGCAAGGCCTAGTTCAGTGAATTGCAAGACTTGGGTGGGTAGACTTGGGTGGGTAGGCAGCTCTAAGAATTGAGGGAGTTTATGAACACTGCAACTTCCATTCCTAACATCTGAATTTCCAAATTTTATTTTTAACAGACAGCCTGGAAAAGGTCCAAAGAAGCTTTCTGGTGCAGCAAATAGAAAAAGAAAGGCTGAGAGAGAATTGCAAGTGGCTAGTTTACGTGCTTCAATGATGCGATTTATGCAGTCTAGTCATACATTAGACAGTGAGCTGCAAGACAGGGACAGTGAAATGCTTCAAGAGGCAGATTTCTCTGAGGTGCCAAGCAGTCCTTCCAGACCAGGTGAAAGTGACAGTTCCTGCCAAAGTCCCAGCAATGCTTGCTGTATGGTAGATGTTGAGGTGCCAAGCAGTCCTTCCAGACCAGGTGAAAGTGACCGCTCCTGCCAAAGTCCCAGCGATGCTTGCTGTATGGTAGATGTTGAGAATACTGGTACTGGATGTACATATAATGAATCCGAGTCACAGGTGTGTGATAATGGCTCTGACCTTGCAGTTGGTAATGCTGAGTGTGTCAGAGAGTGTGGAGCTGAGTCGGTGTCTGGGGCATCCATTGACTCTATTCCTGTGTGGTCAGAGCTTGGAGCAAGTCCTGTATCTGACCAAGTGGTAGATATATGTGAGGAGGAAAATAAGGAAGTAGCTCCAGTAACATGCAGGGAAGTCGATAGTGACCCTGGTAAATGGCCAGATCCCATGGATGATAAAGTTCGCTGTCTGTTAAGTGCTGAAGGGCCTGTTCAGATAACTAATCACACTTTTCCCTATGATGATCACCATAGAAGATTTAATCCTATCTTCTATACAAAAAGACTTACAAATGGTGAGACAGTCAGAAGGTCTTGGTTGGTGTATTCTGAAAGTAGTGACTTAGTATTTTGTTTTTTTTGCAAACTCTTCAGCAGTACTCATTTAGTTGCCCTGTCTAGTACAGGAACATGTGACTGGAAAAATTTGGGCCAAAAGCTTGTAGAACACGGCGGTCAGTGAAACATAAAGAAGCTGCTGCTAAGTGGAGTGACTTGCACTTGAGGCTTAAGAATAGCTCCACCATTGATCACCACCGTGAGAACATGATTAAGTCTGAGAGAAAATACTGGAGAAACGTTTTGGAAAGACTTCTTGCAATCTGTCAATACTTGTCCCAACATAACTTGGCATTTAGGGGTAGCGAGGATAGACTCTTTACAAGTGGTAATGGCAACTTCCTTGGGTTAGTGCAGCTGTTGGGCAAGTTTGATCCAGTAATACAAGAGCATCTTCGTCGGTTCAGTAATGCCGAGATCCATGATCACTACTTGGGGAAAACCATTCAGAACGAGTTGATAATGTTAATATCGAAGTCTGTCAGAGACTCTATTTTGCAAAAGATAACAAATGCAAAGTACTACTCTATTATATTGGATTGCACTCCTGACTGCAGTCATCAGGAACAGATGTCACTGACTGTCCGTATTGCTGAATGCAATGAAAGTGTGGAAGTTAAGGAGTACTTGTCCTTCCTCCAGGTTACTGAGACTACTGGGGGTTTTCTGACGGACATTGTGTTAAATGAACTCAAAAGTTTGGGAGTTCCCCTTGAAAACTGCAGAGGCCAGGGTTATGACAATGGCTCTAATATGAAGGGGAAACATTCTGGTGTTCAGGCAAGAATCTTGGCCTTAAATCCACGTGCATTTTTTGTACCCTGTGGCTGTCATAATCTCAATCTGGTAATTGGTGATGCTGCAAAGTCTTCTATAGATGCGGTTTCATTCTTTGGTAATCTGCAACGAATGTATACTCTGTTTACATCCTCTACTCAGAGGTACAAAATATTTCGGGATAATGTGTCTGGTCTAACTGTAAAGCCACTGTGTGAGACCAGGTGGGAGTGTAGGGTAGAAAGTGTGAAAGCAGTGAGATACCAAGTGGGTGCAGTTTATGATGCCTTGGTTTCAGTGGCGGAAGTTACAAAAGGGAAGGATCCTAAGGCATATTCAGAAGCAGCATCCCTGAGCAGTACAATGAAAAGTGCTAAGTTTTTAATAGCACTGGTAGTCTGGTATGATGTATTAGTAAGGGTTGGACAAGTCAGTAAACTTTTACAAAGCTCATCCATGCAGATTGCTCAAGCAGTTCTTCTGCTTGAAGAACTGAAAAGGTTTTAACAGAATACAGGGCCACAGGGTACGAAAAGGCAAAAGTGACTGCTACTGAGCTAGCTGAAGAACTGGAGGTAGAACTCAAGTTTCCTGGTGCAGATGAGGTGAGACCCAGGAAAAGAGGAAGCTTTTTGGTTATGAAGGTGATGATGAGTGTCTAACTAGTCCTGAACAGAATTTTAAAATCAACTTTTTCAACTCTCTTGTTGATGTTGCACTGTCATCTGTGCAGGACAGGTTCACTCAACTTGCAGCTCATAGTGCTACTTTTGGCTTCCTCTACAACATACAAGACCTCTGTAATGTTTCTGATGATCAGCTATTGCAGCTCTGTAAAGACTTGCAGAATCTTTTAACGCACAATGACTCTGCTGATATCGATGCAGTAGAGCTGTATGAGGAATTGAAAACCCTTTGCCACATTATGCCAAAGGGATTATCAGCACTGGATGTCCTTAATTTAATGAAAAGCGTGGGTTAGTGGAGATATTCCCACAGGTAGTGGTAGCTCTACGATTTTGTTGACTTTGCCAGTGACCGTTGCATCTGGGGAGAGAAGCTTTTCAAAACTCAAACTAATTAAAACATACTTAAGAAGTACTATGCTACAGGATAGACTTGTGGGCTTGGCTATGATTTCTATTAATAATGAAATATCTTGCCAGATAGACTCTGCTGATATAATTGATAGATTTGCTCAGTGCAAGGCAAGAAAAGTGCGGTTTTAGAAAGTGGTCAATGTGCAAATTTTGTATGACTTTACAACAGTTGTAAGCAGAAGGCACAGTAGTTCTGTAGTATGCGAGTTCCTGTAGGGAAGCACTACAGTGGAGTTGGCAGGTAAGCACCAAGTATGGCCAGCTATGCACTTCTGTATGGTAACATACCTGAATGGGTATAGCGAAGCCAACTGCACATGTTCTTGCATGTGTACTGAAGGTATAGTTGCCTACTGCCAATAGGATCATTGCCAGTCTTTGGTCAATTGTCTGACTGGTACAGTATTTTTAACATTGTGAAAACAAGCCTACTGATTTTAAGTGACTCAAGTAGAAATGACAGTCTGAACAAGTGTAACATTTCACTGAAACATTGCATCTAGAAATGTCAGACTGTCTGTATTGCTGAATGCAATGAAACTGTGGAAGGAAATGTGTACTTTTCTCCTTCCTCCAGGCTACTGAGACTGCTGCTGGCTTTCTCAGTGACATTGTGGTAAATGAACTGAAGTTGGAGTTCCACAAAACTGCAGTGGCCAGGGTTATGACAATGGCTGTTAACATGAAAGGAAACTGTTCAGGCAAGAATTTTCTTTACATCCACATGCATTTCTTGCACCCTCTGGCTGTCACACAATCACAATCTAGTAATTGGTGATGCAAACTAACTTTTCAGTAGATGCTGTTGCATTCTTTGGTAATCTGCAATGAATGTACACTGTTTACATTCTAACTCTAGTACAAACTATTTTGGCATGTGTTGGGTCTAACTGTCCTTACACTTCAACCTGGTCCAAGTGGCTTTACAAAGTGTCAAAGCAGTGTGATTTGAAGTGGGTGCACTTTGCAATGCCTTGGTTTCAGTGGCAAAACTTACAAAAGGCAAGGATCCTAAGGCATTTCTGAAGCGGCATTGCTGAGCAGTACAATAAGTGTTAAAGTCAACTTTTGCAACTCTTGTTGTTGCACTGTCATTTGAGAAGGACTGGTTCACTCCGCTTACAGCTCAGTGCTACCTTTGGCTTCCTCAACACACAGGAGCTCTTGGTAGTTACTGAAAATATTTCAGTTGTCTGTTAACCCAGTTTGCATTTGCTGATATTGATGCAGTACAGCTGTATGAGGAATTAAACACTGATAATCCCTTTGGAGTAATGTCAGTGCTTGATGTCCTTAATGTAATCGTGTATTTGTCTCTTACTAGAGGTAGCGCTGTGCATTTTGTTGACACTGCATGTGACAGTTGCATCTGGGGAGTGAAGTTTCTCCAAACAAGTACTATGTTACAAGGTAAATCTGTGGGATTGGCTATGATCTGAATTAATAACTGCTCTTGTCAGATGTTATATGCTGATATAACTGATTACAAGGCATGAAAAGTGCAGCTTTTGTAAGTAGCTAGGTAGAGACTGAACGGTGTGCAAGGTATGCATGATTTCACATCTGATGTACTATATAGTCTGATCCTACAGCCGGAAGGCATAACGATACTTTTCAATGCCAGAGTTCCTGTAGGGCAGCACAAAGTACTGTCAACTAGGCACTATTCTGTACTACTGTAACTGGCTTACTTGAATTGCTAGGACAAAGTTGAACCCTATTCTTCTGTGTTTCTGCATGCATAATGGAAGATGTGGTTGCATAATGGCGGTAGGGTCATTGCCAGTCTATCTGCCAGTTGCAGTATACAGTGAACTGTGCCAACTGAACACTAGTTGCCTCATGCAGACATGACAATACAAGTGTAACATGTCACATGTCACTGTCCATTTTGTGATGCAATGGAACTGGAAGGAAAGGGGTACTTTTGTCCTTCCATGTTACTGGGACTACTGGTGGATTTCTCACTGACCATGTTAAATGAACTTAAGTTTGGGAATTCCACTAGAGAACTGCAGAGGCCAGAGTTATGACATATTGGCTCGAAATATGAAAGGAAACATTCTGGTGTTGCAGGAATCTTGTTTTAAATCCACATACATTTTTTGTACCCTCGGGCTGTCACAATCTCAATCTTGTAAAAAGTGATGCTGCAAGTCTCCAGTAGATGTTTCATTCTTTGGTAATCTGCAACAAATGTACACTTTTCAGAGGTACAAAATATTTTGTCATTGTCAGGTCTATCTGTAAAGCCACTTTGTGAGACCAGGTGGAAGTGTAGGGTAGAAAGTGTCAAAGTGGGTGCACTTTGCAATGCCGTGATGTTGTCAGGTCTATCTGTAAAGCCACTTTGTGAGACCAGGTGGAAGTGTAGGGTAGAAAGTGTCAAGCACCCTAAAGTGGGTGCACTTTCCAATGCCTTGGTTTCGCAGAACTTACAAAAGATCCTAATGCATATCTGAAGCAGCATGGCTAGTACAAGTGCTAAGTTTTTAATGGCACTGGTCTGGTATGATGCATTAGTGAAGGTTGGAAAAGTCAGTAAACATTTGCAAAGCTCTTCATGCATATTGATCAAGCAGTGATTCTACTTGATGAACTGAAAAGTGTTTTAACATAATACAGGGCCACAAGGTACAAAATGGCAAAAGTAACTACTACTGAGCTAGCAGAAGCACTGGAGGTAGAATTCCAGTTTCCTGGTGCAGATGAGGTGACTTCCAGGAAAGTGGAGGCTTTTATCAACCAAATGACTTAGTCCTGAACAGAATAAAGTCAACTCAACACTCAGTTGATGCAGTCATCTGTGAAGGACGGGTTCACTCAATGTCCAGCTCAGTGCTACTTTTGGCTTCTCTACAACATATAAGAACTCTTGGTAGTTACTGAACATATTTCAATTCTGTCTGTTAACCCAGTTGGAATCTGCTGATATTGATGTAGTACAGCTGTATGAGGGATTAAACACTATCACATTACTCCAAAGGGATTATCAGTGCTGGATGTCAATGTAATAAAGCGTATTACTTAAGATATTCCCACAGGTAGTGGCAGCTCTGCACATTTTGTTGACACTGCTAATGACAGTTGCATCTGGTGAGAGAAGCTTCTCCAAACTACAACTAACATATTTAAGTATTATGACAAGATAGACTTGTGGCCTTGGCTATGATCTCAATGAATAAGGTATCTTGCCAGATAGACTATGGTGATATAATTGATTTGCTCAGTGCAAGGCACGATAAGTGCAGCTTTAGTACGTAGCTAGGTAGGTAATGAATGGTGTGCAAATTATGCATGATTTGACGTCTGATTTAACCTGTAGTCAAGATTTTACAGTGTAAGGCATAACAATTGTGCAGTATGCCAGAGTTCCTGTAGGGAAGCAGTACAGAAGTTGGTAGGGAAGCTGAGTACTGTCAGTTGTGCACTTCTCTACTACTGTGACTGGCAAACCTGAATGGCTATAACAAAGTCAAACCCTGTTCTTGCATCTGCTAATGTTTCAGGAATTGGTTATGGCTAGGCTTGTGTAGACCCTAGGGCCAATCTTGGGTTCATTGTGTAATTAAAGGTGTAGTTGTATAATGCCAATAGGGTCAGTGCCAGTCTTTAATAAATTACCAGACAATGATACACCACATTTCAGAGGGAATGTGCCAACTGAAATCTCTAAGACTGCAGTAAACATGACAGTTTGTACAAGTGTAACATTTCACTGTGAAACATTGCATATAGAAATGTACATCAAATGGCAGCAGGGAATAAAACCAAACTATTACAATGTCTGAAGCATGAACCGCTAAATGAGTCTTCAAATTATTCAAGTGTACCTGACAGTTTGGCAATTTAAACATTTTAAGTCACACATTAAATAGAAATGTGTAGTAGCCAGCAATGAAATAAAATCTGACTGTTTCAATGTCTTTAACATGAACTATGCCTAACCTTTTCAAAATTACTCAAGCAGACCAGACTTTTTTTCCGTTCACGTTACACATTAATTGTGAAGTATTGCATATAGAAATGCATGAATAGCAGCAGATAAAATGTGACAAATTTTGATGTCTAACATTGAAGTGCACCAACTGAAATCTAATGTCTTCAACTTAAGTGGACCTGACAGTTTGTACAAGTTAATCACTTTTTACTGTTGAACACTGCATTTAGAAATGTACATCTAATAGCCAGCAAAGGAATACTTGAATGACAATTGTTGACATGAAGGGTGTCAATTCAAGTCGACCTCACACATTTCATTGTGAAACATGTACATATAGAATGTGCATCTAATGGCAGCAGTGGAATCAAACCGGACTACAATGCCAAGCATGAACTGAACCAGCTAAATGAATGTCTTGAAGTTACTCATGTGGACCTGACACTTTGCAAGTTAAACATTTAACTGCCAAATATTGCATACAGAAATGTCTAGGAGCCAGCAATTAAATAAAATCTGACAATTTCAATGTCTAACATTAATTGTGCCAACTGAAACCCAATGTTTTAAATCAAGCAGACTGGACAGTTTTTACAAGTGAAACACTTTTTATTGTTGAAGACTGCAGTTGGAAATGTTCATCTGGTAGCCAGCAGAGGAATAATTAAACGACAATTTCCAATGTCGTTCACATGAAGTGACAATTCAAGTGCACCTGGCAGTTTACAAGTGTCAAACATTGCATATTGAACTGTACATGTAATGGGAGAGCAATGCAATAAAGTCATCTGACAATTTATGAACTGTATAAAGTAAATGTCTAGTAGCCAGCAATGCAATAAAATCTGACTATTTCAACGTCTCTAGCATTAATTGTGCCAACTGAAACCTGTTTTCAAATTGGTCAACCAGACCTGACAGTTTGTACAAATGCAAAATTTTACTGTCAAAGATTGCATATAAAAATGTACTTGACAAGTAATGGAATAAATCATTTGACACTTATCGATGTCTCTCGCCTTAAATATGTCTTCAAATTACTTGCATTGACATGATGGCTGAAAGTAGTACACTGCTGTTTAAAACTGAATTTAAAGGTCCCATATCCATCTGCAACCCATAATGGATAAACACTGCCAATACAATTCTGCTTAGTGTTAAGTTGTATGCAAAGTTCAAGACATCACTGACTAGTAACACTGCTTTCCCTTTGGCCTCTGGGTCAGCATACAGCTGCAGCACCACCACATCACTATGTAGCTGTCTGAAGTATGTAGACTTGATTGCTGACCTGTGAAGAACATGAAGCACATCAGGGTATATAGTAAAAATGTAGAGTTGCTGCTACACTAGACCAAATGAGAACTTCTACACAAACATCAATGAAACATCAATGCACATTGCAAAAAAAGTTAATGCAGTCTCATGACTGCAGATGAACACTACACAAGCAACAGATCAACCAGGTTTAAGGATATTCAGCCTTCAATTGTAGTCAACTAAACTACAAGATGTCTTACAGTATTACTTGGATTTTCATGCATTTAAACATGGAAAGAACTGGAATGTTTTGTGGGAGTGACCCTTCTGTGGGCGTGGCTCAAATAGGGATGTTCCTTGTGTTCAGTGTGGGTGGGGCTTAAGGGGCGCCAGAGCAGTGCTTCGCCTAGGGCGCCGTTTGAGCTAAGGCCGGCCCTGGTCACAGATGTTTATATGGGGCTATTATTATTTCCGTATAGTAGTACAGTTACTTAATGCCTAAAAGAAAAACACTGGAATGTGGAATTCAACTCTTTTGTTTTTATTTCTGTATTTAGGTTTGTATGTATGTGTCTGGATATATGAATGTATGTGTGTAACTTAATGATTAATTACTTATTTGACATAGGATAAATAGATTTCTGAGCATTTCTACCACATTTAACCCATTTTGTTTCTCCTGTAAGTTTGTAGTAATAAAGCTTATATTTCAATAAAGATTTGTAAATATGCAAGAAATTATGAATGGTGTGGAGAATATGGAAATATAAGCTATGACGCTAATGTAATGTTTATAGGGAGGAGTAGAGGTAATGAAAATGCCTAAATATATCTGCAAATGTGATTTAAAACAATGCAGATGAACTACACAAATCATTTTCAGTTTATCATATGGATCACAAATACACAGAACCATATGTACATTAAATTAAGTAAAGGTCACTGTACAAGAAAAAGACCTGCATATAAATCTAGTA